>NC_060175.1:77250316-77292816 GCF_021184085.1 Oncorhynchus gorbuscha | reverse complement strand
GTTTAGTGACACACACACACACACACACACACACACACACACACACACACACACACACACACACACACACACACACACACACACACACACACACACACACACACACACACACACACACACACACACACACACACACACACACACACACACACAGACAAGCCACTTTATCCAGCAGACCAAACTAGAGCTTCACATGTTTTTATTACATGTGTGTATGATAATATTTAACCCGAAATACTGTAGCAGTGGATTTATAGACAAGAGGCCCTTCTCTAGCCCCCGAGCGGGGCAGTGGTCTAAGACACTGCATCTCAGTGCTAGAGGTGTTCCTACGGACCCTGGTTCGATTCCAGGATGTATCACAACTGGCTGTGATTGGGAGTCCCATGGGCCGGCACACAATTGGCTCAGCGTCGTCCGGTTTAGGATTTGGCCGTCATTGTAAATAACCATTTTTTCTTAACTGACTTGCCTAGTTACATAACATAAATAAATAACGCTCCTTTGGTTGTGTGTGTTTCCATCAAGTCGTTACTCATATCCAGTCCCTACAGACACACCGTGCTTCTCCTCAGAGGCTTCCATCTCCCAGTAATAATGACCCATTTCTAAACTCTGCTCAGCATACTATCCACTGTCCTGCCCAAAGCCAACAGAACCAGTGTGTCTGAGTGTGTCCCAGCCAGGCCAGGGCCCGCTCTCTCCCAGCAGTATTTCTCCTGGAGTTCTGCACCTTGTCCTCCCCATCCAGCACCTCACACAGGAATCAACACAGAGGCTTCTCTGCCACCCAGAGACAAGGAGCTAATGCTGTCTGTCTGAATGCAGGGCTGTGCTATTGACGTGGTGGGTCGTCTTGAGTGTTGTGCTCCAGGGTACACCGGCTGTGGTTCATATCTGAGAGGGGATCAAATGAACAGTCGTTTGGTCCTCTCTCATTAACCACCCCCCTGGTATCCCCACCAATGTACTGTGTGGGCTGTCCCTCTTTGTGGAGGAGGAGGAGGCAGACAAGAGGGATGCTAGAACTAAACTATCATCTCACCCTCTCACTGCAGCTGGCTGGCCTGATGGCTCAATGCTCAGTCTATCACTTCAATTCATGTTAATAAGTCTACCTCTTACAGTGTATAAGATGCACACTCTCTGCAGGTAGTGTGTGATGAGACACGGAACCTCTACAATCTGTCTGGCTGTTTGGTCTCGCTCTCTGTGTTCCAGAATGCTCCCCGAGGCGTCTGACTCGGCAGGCTTGGCTTTGAGGGGAATCTGTGTCTGATCACTGTAGGGTGCTGCTGTCTAAACTGACTGATGTGATGCAGAAACCAAATGAAACAAGCCCACTATCCTCAGTTGAGCCTCATACAGAGTTGAGGACTGATCTTCAATGCCCCCCCCTCTCTCTCTCCTCCCCCTGTTTGCCCTGTCTCTCTCAATGGGTTAAAAGGGAAAGGCTCTCTGAAATGGGAGCCAAAACTATGCTTTCTTTCTTCTTGTGATGTCAGATAAATGGACAAGAACACCTGTCTTTGCCATTCAGTGTGTTCGTGCAAGTGGATATGTGTGCTTTCAGGCTGTGTGCATATTACACGAGGCAGGGCAGAATGCATCAGTCAGCTTGTGACCTTTTCTGGATGCATGGAGAATTAATTAACCCTGACGGATCCTGTACATGACTTGGAGGGGAATCACTATGTCCCCAAGCAACCTCTGCTACTGTGTCTGTTTGTGTATTAAGGGGAGAGGGAGAGAGAGAGAGAGAGAGAGAGAGAGAGAGAGAGAGAGAGAGAGAGAGAGAGAGAGAGAGAGAGAGAGAGAGAGAGGGACATAAAAGAAGGAAATAAAGAGTAATATGAGAAGATAGAAGTACTCTGACACAGAGAGAAGTAGGTGTATGCTGTGCTGTGAGTGGCATCGTGGTGGGGGGGGGTGGAGGAGGCTGTGTTACACACTGTCCCAGAGAAAACCTGTCCCCACGGCAATCACAAGGGGCCCCTGGGAGACGGAGACAGAGGACTGTAGGAAACATCTGACATACATCATGGAACAGAACAGGGGACAAGGAGCAGGAAGAGAGAGAGAGAGAGGGAGAGAGAGAGAGAGAGAGAGAGAGAGAGAGAGAGAGAGAGAGAGAGAGAGAGAGAGAGAGAGAGAGAGAGAGAGAGAGAGAGAGAGAGAGAGAGAAGGGGATATATCAAGGGAGAGGTGGATTGCCAAAAACCTGCAAGTTCAATCCCACATGCATCAGCTTTCTCTTTTTCTCCTCTGCTCTTTCTCTCTGCTGGAGGTAAAGTGAAAAAAGTAGCAAGCAATGTTTCAAACTTTGAATCACAGAGAGAAAAACTGTTTTTTCTAGCCGCACACCCATTTGTCCTCGTCCTAGCCTGTTCCAGAGGCTCACGTTCCTTTCTTCACAGAAAGAGAACCAGAGATTTGAGAGCCAGTGCTAAATCTGCCAAAACATTTAGTCATTCCTGGCTGGAGAAATACGGCACCCTCTTACTATGTCCTTCTAATACCAAGGATTAGCCCCCTAGCTCATCACTCTTCTGGAGACATCTATCACACACACACACACACACACACACACACACACACACACACACACACACACACACACACACACACACACACACACACACACACACACACACACACACACACACACACACACACACACACACACACACACACACACACACACACACACACGCACACGCACGCGCACGCGCACACGCACACACACGCACGCACGCACGCACGCACGCGCGCACTGGCATTCCTTTTGTCTCCCAAGCACTTTGTCAAGTGCTCTGGTCTATCAGTGGGGGGGGGACAACTGCATCAGAATAAACCTTTTCTACAATAAAGGGTTGCTGGTAGAACTCCCCCACACACAAAATCATCCAAAATGCATGCATGCACACACACACACACACACACACACACACACACACACACACACACACACACACACACACACACACACACACACACACACACACACACACACACACACACACACACACACACACACACACACACACACACACACACACACACACACACACACACACACACACACACACATTACAGGTTCCACCCTGAAGCCATGCTCACAAGTCATCTGAAGCAGTCTCTATCAGATCTTTAACGTGCTCTATAATTACCTATGCTACACTCTAGACAACAATCTGATTCACATGTTCTACTTCAGCCCCTCTTAAATATCCATACACTCAGAATGTACACACCCTGGTAAATGGTAACAGAAACACACATGCTAACACACTTGTATGTATGTGACTGACACACCGGCTCACAAACATGATACGTAGAGTCAGCACTGGGCCACTTTATTCTCCAGAAATAGTCATTTGGGAAAAAGGTCTAGTTAGCCTAGCGTTAGCCCGACGGCTCCAACATTATTCCCTACTGCTCCAGACCTGGCGCATGGAGAGCTGAGACATGTTCATATTTCAGGTCGACCGATTCATCGGAATGACCGATTCATTAGGGCTGATTTTCAGTTTTCATAACAATCGGAAATCGGTATTTTTGGCTGCTGATTTGCCAAATTTATTATTGTTATTTTTTTTATACCTTTATTTAACTAGGCAAGTCAGCTAAGAACACATTCTTATTTTCAATGACGGCCTAGGAACGGTGGGTTAACTGCCTTGTCAGATTTTCACCTTGTCAGCTCGGGGGATCCATTCTTGCAACCGTACAGTTAACTAGTCCAACGCAATAACGACCTGCCTCTCTCTCGTTGCACTCCACAAGGAGACTGCCTGTTACACGAATGCAGTAAGCGAAGGTAAGTTGTTAGCTAGCATTAAACTTAACTTATAAAAAACAATCAATTAATCATAATCACTAGTTAACTACACATGGTTGATGATATTACTAGATATTATCTAGTGTGTCCTGCATTGCATATAATCTGACTGAGCATACAAGCATACAAGTATCTAAGTATCTGACTGAGCGGTGGTAGGCAGAAGCAGGTGTGTAAACATTCATTCAAACAGCACTTTCGTGCATTTTGCCAGCAGCTCTTCGTTGTGCGTCAAGCATTGTGCTGTTTATGACTTCAAGCCTATCAACTCCCGAGATGAGGCTGGTGTAACCGAAGTGAAATGGCTAGCTAGTTAGCGCGCGCTAACTAGAGGGACGGAAGCTTTACTGTTTCACTGGCAATACTAAAGTGCCTATAAGAACATCCAATAGTCAAAGGTTAATGAAATACAAATGGTATAGAGGGAAATAGTCCTATAATTCCTATAATAACTACAACCTAAAATGTACTACCTGGGAATATTGAAGACTTATGTTAAAAGGAACCACCAGCTTTCATATGTTCTCATGTTCTGAGCAAGAAACTGAAACGTTAGTTTTCTTACATAGCACATATTGCACGTTTACTTTCTTCTCCAACACTTTGTTTTTGCATTATGTAAACCAAATTGAACATGTTTCATTATTTACTTGAGGCTCAATTGATTTTATTGAAGTATTATATTAAGCTAAAATAAGTGTTCATTCAGTATTGTTGTAATTGTCATTATTACAAAAAAATAATAATAATCGGCCGATTAATCGGCATCGGCTTTTTTGGTCCTCCAATAATGGGTATGTTGAAAAACCATAATCGGTCGACCTGTAGTTCATAGCCCTGGGGAATAACAGCACAGTTCCCAAGACACTGAGGGTTCTACAAAGCAGACCGTGGTAAGGCCCAGAGGACCAGCTACACTGTGGATGTCCAACCAACCACTCCCCTCAGTTCTGTTCTGAGGATGCGTAGAGGGGTACAAATAAAAGACATGGGGGGGGGCACTGAAAACACAAAAGAAGAACAATGAAAGAGAAACAGTAGAGAGGAGGGGAAGGATGAGGAGGAGATGACATGGGAGGCGAGGAAACCACTCATGTAAATGGTGGAAGCAGGGGGGTGAAAAACATTATTGTCCCTTGTGTTAGTTGGTCCCTCTCTTTCTTGCCCTCTGTGTGTTTGTGGCAGTGCTGAGAGGGTAGATAGACAGGGTACCATCTGTGAGAGCCGTGGCATTTGGTCACCACAGCCACTTACGGCCCCAGAACACTGCCTGTGTGTTTACTTAGTCAGGACCCAGCACCCGGCAGCCTTGACGCCAGCCGTGTGTCTACACACTCTGTCAGGACCAGGCAGCGGTGTGTGTGCACATAACTAGGAGCCCTGACAACTATAATGGGTCTTTTCTTCTACTCTGTGATGGTCTCCCTGTGTGTTCAGTTAACTCAACACTCCATTGTGACCCTGGGGTCTGAGGATGAGGTGGGAGACCTGAAAGAGGCTGGACAGAAAACAGGCTTATAAATGCTGTCACTCTCTCTCTCTCTGCCCCACCCCACCCGCCTCTCTTACTTCTGTTACTCTGCTTACCTCTACAGGCTCTTTACTCAACAAAACACACAGAGATAGTTCCGTCTGGCCTCGGCATACGCTCCACTGTGCACACATTCCCACAGGTTGTTTGCTGCTGCTGAGTTTGGAGAAGGGACACTAACAAGAGGATATGTGGATATGAATATGTAAATAGCCTTTATAATATAGTGTATAAGTGGTCAAGTTTTGTCTTGATTCCTATGTTGAAAATGTCAAATATATTTGTTGGTCGGTGGTGTGTAATGAGCGGCAACCAGACGCTGCACTTGACACATTTATGAAATTGCTTATTCCAGTTACTAATAAGCACGCACCCATTATGTAAATGACTGTAAAAACTGTTAAATCTGTTAAATCCCCGTGGATTGTTGAGGATTTGAAAAATGGTATGGTTGAGAGAGAGGAGGCAAAAGGAATGGCAAATAAGTCTGACTGCACAGCCGATTGGCAAACGTACTGTAAATTGAGATGTGACTGAACTGAACAAAAAGAAGAAGAAGCTATGAAACAAAGATATACAAGATATATAAAGAACGAGAGTAAAAAGCTTTGGAGCCCCTTTAATTACATTTTGGGCAAAAAGGCAAACTCGGCTCCATCATTCATCGTATCAGATGGCTCATTCATCACAAAACCCACTGATATTGCCAACTTCCTTAATGATTTTTGAATTGGCAAGATTAACAAAAGTCTGAATCTACACATGCATAACTGGGCCAAATTATGAAAGACAAGCACTGTAATTTTGAATTCCATAAAGTGAATGTGGAAGAGGTGGGAAAATGATTATAGTCAATCAACAATGACAAGCCCCCTGGGTCTGACAACTTGGATGTAAAATGACTGAGGATGATAGCGGACTATATTGCCACTCCTATTTGTCATCTATTCAATCTAAGCCTACAGGAAAGTGTGAGAGCTCAGGCCTGGAGGGAAGCAAAAGTCATTCCGCTATCCTAGAACAACAAAGCACCCTTTACTGGCTCAAACAGTCGACCAATCAGCTTGTTACCAATCCTAAGTAGACTTTTGGAAAAAATTATGTTCGACCAGAATTAATGCTATTTTACAGTAAACAAACAGATTTTCTGCACACTTACATGGAAGGGCATTCAACATGTATGACACTTATACAAATGACATGATTGGCTGAGAGAAATTGATAATAAAAAGATTGTAGGAGCTTTTTTGTTCGACTTCAGTGCAGCTTTTTACATTATTGATCATAATCTGCTGCTGGAAAAAATGTATGTGTTATGGCTTTACATCCACTGCTATATTGTGGATTGAGAGTTACCTGTTTAACAGAACACAGAGGGTGTTCTTTAATGGAAACCTCTCCAACATAATCTAGGTAGAATCAGGAATTCCCCAGGGCAGCTGTCTAGGCCCATTACTTTTTTCAATTTTTACTAATGACCTGCCTCTGGCTCTGAGTAAAGCCTCTGTGTCTATGTATGCTGATGACTCCACACTATACACATCAGCTACCACAGCAAGTAAAATCACTAACTAATAAGTTAGTACTGAACATTTCAAAAACTAAAAGCATTCACTAAACCCTAAACCTCAACTAAATATTGTAAGGCATAATGTGGAAACTGAGAAAGTTGAGGTGACTGTCATGGCCCAAACAAATTGATGCAACAGTAACTAAGATGGGAGAGGTCTGTCCATAATAAAGTGATCTTCAGCCTTCATAACAATGCTATCAACAAGGCAGGTCCTTGAGGCCATTGTTTTGTCGCACCTGGACTACTGTCCAGTTGTGTTGTCAGCTGCCACAAAGAGGGACTTAAGAAAATTACAATTGGCCCAGCAGCACGACTGGCCCTCAAATGTGAATGTCAATCTCCTGGCTCAAAGTAGAGGAGAGATTGACTTCGTCACTACTTGTATTTGTAAGAAGGGTTGACATGTTGAATGCAGTGAGCAGTCCATTTAAACAACTAGCACACAGCTCAGACACCCATGCATACCACACAAGACATGCCACCAGAGGTCTCTTATTTAAACTACTAGCACACAGCTCAGACACCCATGCATACCCCACAAGACATGCCACCAGGGGTCTCTTATTTAAACTACTAGCACACAGCTCAGACACCCATGCATACCCCACAAGACATGCCACCAGAGGTCTCTTATTTAAACTACTAGCACACAGCTCAGACACCCATGCATTCACCCCACAAGACATGCCACCAGAGGTCTCTTATTTAAACTACTAGCACACAGCTCAGGCACCCATGCATACCCCACAAGACATGCCACCAGAGGTCTCTTATTTAAACTACTAGCACACAGCTCAGACACCCATGCATACCCCACAAGACATGCCACCAGAGGTCTCTTATTTAAACTACTAGCACACAGCTCAGACACCCATGCATACCCCACAAGACATGCCACCAGAGGTCTCTTATTTAAACTACTAGCACACAGCTCAGACACCCATGCATACCCCACAAGACATGCCACCAGAGGTCTCTTATTTAAACTACTAGCACACAGCTCAGACACCCATGCATACCCCACAAGACATGCCACCAGGGGTCTCTTCACAGCCCCAAGTCCAGAACAGACTATGGCAGGTGCACAGTACTACATAGAGCCATGACTACATGTAGGTCTATTCCATATCAAGTAACTGAGGCAAGCAGTAAAATCTAATTAAAAAACGGGATAAAAATACACCTTATGAAACAGCGGGACTGTGAAGAGACACACACACAGGTACAGACACACAGACACATAACATACGCACTCTAAACACACGTACACATGGATTTTGTGTTGTAGATATGTGGTAGTAGAGCAGTGGCCAGAGGGCACACACTTAATCTGTTGGTGAAATGTATTGTAATGTTTAAAATGGTATACAACTGCCTTAATGTTGCTGGACCCCAGGAAGAGTAGCTGCTGTCTTGGCAGCACCTAATGGGGATCCATAATACATACAAATACAATTAGCAGACACGAAAGAGAAAAGGGTGGGGGGTGGTTAGGTATATAAAGGGAGTGACGAGTAAGGGTGAATGTCCTCATGGTGTCTGTTCTATAGAGAGAGAGAGTCTGGCAGGAGTCCAGTGGTCTCAGAGCTGCTGGTGCCAGTGATCCTATCACCACAAACCCATTGGCTGACTGACTGGACACAGCCAGCTCATCTGTTTCAAACAGCTAAAGTTACCTCCTCTTTGCTCTGCTCTTTAAAGACCCCCCACATCCCGCCAACACCTTCCAACACACACACAACTATAAGTCTGTCTGTGTGCACGCATACTGTGAACACCAGTCAATGCCGCAATTTTATTCTGTTACTGGCAATTAGTAAAATGAGGTTTTCGTTGTTTTTCTGTTTGCTGAATATAATTGTCCCATTGTTAATTTCCCCAACAGTCATGATTTGCATAATAGTTATGGTTTTAATTAGGCCTAATTGCAGGTAATTTGCATCCTGATACTTTTTAAACTAATCTGTAGAGTTAAAAGTATTCTGGTGCTTTGATCTTACAAGTCTCCTGAACGAGCTCCCAGGGACATGATTTGATTGAAGTAGCGGCTGTGTGTGTGTGTGTGTGTGTGTGTGTGTGTGTGTGTGTGTGTGTGTGTGTGTGTGTGTGTGTGTGTGTGTGTGTGTGTGTGTGTGTGTGTGTGTGTGTGTGTGTGTGTGTGTGTGTGTGTGTGTGTGTGTGTGTGTGTGTGTGTGTGTGTGTGTGTGCGTGCGGAGTAGCACACTCCTACGTCCTCCAATGTTCCAATGGCCCTCCTGAAAGGAGATTTGCAGTGCAAAGACTTAAGGGCATCTCCTGTCACTCCTAGTGTCTACCGCTAAGATACTGCTGAGCATCGCCACTGATCACAACCATTCAGATTGCCCATGTAGGTTAATCATACCTCTTCTTTGTGGATTTTCTCAGCACATAGTCTGGGATCCATTAAACAAAAGCATGGATGGATGGACCATGGGCATTCCTGAGCAGCAGCTCCCAGCACTCATTAACCCAGACAACGGCAGAGATTATCCTTCATTTCCACTGGCCTTCTCCTTTAGGCTTCAAGCCCACATCCACTCTACTAATGACTGTCCTTAGGGGCCCTCCCCTGGGAGACACGGGGCCCCAGTCCTGGGTTACACAGAGGTTAGCATGTGCAAACATCAGGACAACCAGAACAGCTGCAATACCACGACCCTCTCCATCACCCACTGTCACATCTATAACACATACACACACACACACACACACACACACACACACACACACACACACACACACACACACACACACACACACACACACACACACACACACACACACACACACACACACACACACACACACACACACACACACACACACACACACACACACACACACACACACACACAAAGACTATAAGACCTGCTGGTAGAGACAGGGTGTAAATGACCACCGGTGGGATATATTGACAGACAGTGTGGCGGTCACTGTTTTGTTTCTGTCTGTCTCGCCCAACCTATACCCGCTCTAAACATCACACACACACACACACACACACACACACACACACACACACACACACACACACACACACACACACACACACACACACACACACACACACACACACACACACACACACACACACACACACACACACACACACACACACACACACACACACACACACGCGCCAGCCTTTCCGCAGGAAGGGAAAGGCTGTTTGGGCTGAGGCAGGCTGGACACTGTGGTGCCCACCACTGAGCCCTTTTCCATCCTGCAAGCTGATCCTCCCGCCCTGGTCAGTCTGCTGGGCCTGGGTCATGGGGAACCCTTTTTACTGCAACACTGACCAGGTGATTAAGAGACAAAGGAATATCCAGAGTTTCCACTGTGAGAGAGGAAAACAAGCCTCTACATTCAGACTGAGAGGCATGGTGCCTTGCATGCTGACCTGGGCTACACCACTGTGTTGACTGAACTGTTTGACACCAGGGTAAATACAAGGTTAGTCACAGACACATGCATTGTGTGTGTGAATGTGTGTGTGTTGCTGTATGCAAACACTCTGACACATAAAAAGAAAATCCCTGGCAGGTGATAAACCTTAGGCCGATTATTCATGGCAAACGGCTAAACCATGAACCCTTCAGTAGAAGTCTTGTTCTGACCAGGAAACTGTAAATGGTCAAAGATGAGTTTCTGGAGACAGAAGAAGACAGACTTGGGGCTGAACGGAGGAGAGAAGAAGTCTGTCTTGTGTGACATGGTTTCTCATGGTGTTGTGATGGATGACTGTGTTTACAGGAGCAAATGGAGGCTTTACTCAGCAAACAGCAGAACACATCAACACAATGCCTATCAACAGCCCTCCTAGTCCCTGACACTGGGTCTCTGTCAACACCTCTACCCAGCCAGCCGCCACTCCAAACACTGTTACCATGGAGATGTCAATTACTCTAAAGTTCGTCTGAGATTTGTTGCAGCAGAGTGCTGATCCAACACCCACTGTGAGAAAGTCTCCTCCCCTCCAACCTCTTCTCCAAAATCACAAATACCCCGATAAATTAGCACAGGAGATAGATGCAAGGTTGACAACAGAAGCCTTCCTTCTGATCCTTCCCTTACACCAAATGTTTCAAATGTTGCTTTGTACTTTGAGTATTCATAAGGAAGCAGGCAGGTAAGTAATCACATCATCTACAGGTGTATAGCCTATTCGTCATCACTCTAAGGGCTGGGAGCCAACTGCCAACCCATTGGAAGAAAAACAAGATCAGGAATTGCAAAAACACAAAATGTATACAGCATAAATTACCATCAATTTAAAAGCATTACTTTTGTAAACATTCCTGGCATGGGTCTTCCAGTCATGGCCCAGGAGTAAAGTCAATGTAGCACATCCAGCCTTGGCTGTGGTAATGACCTAAAACACTGAAACCGGGCCATCTCTGCCCGTCTTAATGAGCAGGCGTTTTTACAGACTACTACTCTGGGACCCAGGCCTAAGGACCACCACGTCAGGGGTACAGGCCAGTTAGACCAGTTAAATACTGTGAGTTATTTCCAGACAACCACCTACTGGGTGGTGATAAAACCAAACAGAAAGGGAGAGGAGCCAAGAGGTTTGGACTGGAGGAGTATTTGGGGAATGTTAAAGCAACTGAACGGTCTCTGGAAATAACTAGTCATTAGAGTAACGTTCGCCCCGGTGTTAGTTGCTGGGGGTTTTCCAATCTGGAATATTGACATGTATCAAATGTCTTTCATTAACCTCTTTTTACATTAGCAGTTGTCACAAAGTGGTTTACAGATACCCAGCCTAAAACCCCAAAGAGCAAGCAATGCAGAGGCAGGAACATAGTGGCTAGGAAAAACTCACTGGAAAGCAGGAACATAGTGGCTAGGAAAAACTCACTGGAAGGCAGGAACAAAGTGGCTAGGAAAAACTCACTGGAAGGCAGGAAAAAAGTGGCTAGGAAAAACACACTGGAAGGCAGGAACATAGTGGCTAGGAAAAACTCACTGGAAGGCAGGAACAAAGTGGCTAGGAAAAACACACTGGAAGGCAGGAACATAGTGGCTAGGAAAAACACACTGGAAGGCAGGAACAAAGTGGCTAGGAAAAACACACTGGAAGGCAGGAACATAGTGGCTAGGAAAAACTCACTGGAAGGCAGGAAAAAAGTGGCTAGGAAAAACACACTGGAAGGCAGGAACATAGTGGCTAGGAAAAACTCACTGGAAGGCAGGAACAAAGTGGCTAGGAAAAACACACTGGAAGGCAGGAACAAAGTGGCTAGGAAAAACACACTGGAAGGCAGGAACATAGTGGCTAGGAAAAACTCACTGGAAGGCAGGAAAAAAGTGGCTAGGAAAAACACACTGGAAGGCAGGAACATAGTGGCTAGGAAAAACTCACTGGAAGGCAGGAACAAAGTGGCTAGGAAAAACACACTGGAAGGCAGGAACATAGTGGCTAGGAAAAACACACTGGAAGGCAGGAACAAAGTGGCTAGGAAAAACACACTGGAAGGCAGGAACATAGTGGCTAGGAAAAACTCACTGGAAGGCAGGAAAAAGTGGCTAGGAAAAACACACTGGAAGGCAGGAACATAGTGGCTAGGAAAAACTCACTGGAAGGCAGGAACAAAGTGGCTAGGAAAAACACACTGGAAGGCAGGAACAAAGTGGCTAGGAAAAACACACTGGAAGGCAGGAACATAGTGGCTAGGAAAAACTCACTGGAAGGCAGGAAAAAAGTGGCTAGGAAAAACACACTGGAAGGCAGGAACATAGTGGCTAGGAAAAACTCACTGGAAAGCAGGAACATAGTGGCTAGGAAAAACTCACTGGAAGGCAGGAACAAAGTGGCTAGGAAAAACACACTGGAAGGCAGGAACATAGTGGCTAGGAAAAACTCACTGGAAAGCAGGAACATAGTGGCTAGGAAAAACTCACTGGAAAGCAGGAACATAGTGGCTAGGAAAAACTCACTGGAAGGCAGGAACATAGTGGCTAGGAAAAACTCACTGGAAAGCAGGAACATAGTGGCAAGGAAAAAATCACTGGAAAGCAGGAACATAGTGGCTAGGAAAAACACACTGGAAGGCAGGAACATAGTGGCTAGGAAAAACACACTGGAAGGCAGGAACATAGTGGCTAGGAAAAACACACTGGAAGGCAGGAACAAAGTGGCTAGGAAAAACACACTGGAAGGTAGGAACATAGTGGCTAGGAAGAACTCACTGGAAGGCAGGAACATAGTGGCTAGGAAAAACTCACTGGAAAGCAGGAACATAGTGGCTAGGAAAAACTCACTGGAAGGCAGGAACAAAGTGGCTAGGAAAAACACACTGGAAGGCAGGAACATAGTGGCTAGGAAAAACTCACTGGAAAGCAGGAACATAGTGGCTAGGAAAAACTCACTGGAAAGCAGGAACATAGTGGCTAGGAAAAACTCACTGGAAGGCAGGAACAAAGTGGCTAGGAAAAACTCACTGGAAGGCAGGAACATAGTGGCTAGGAAAAACTCACTGGAAGGCAGGAACATAGTGGCTAGGAAAAACTCACTGGAAGGGAGGAACATAGTGGCTAGGAAAAACTCACTGGAAGGCAGGAACATAGTGGCTAGGAAAAACTCACTGGAAGGCAGGAACATAGTGGCTAGGAAAAACTCACTGGAAGGCAGGAACATAGTGGCTAGGAAAAACTCACTGGAAGGCAGGAACATAGTGGCTAGGAAAAACTCACTGGAATGCAGGAACATAGTGGCTAGGAAAAACTCACTGGAAGGCAGGAACATAGTGACTAGGAAAAACTCACTGGAAAGCAGGAACATAGTGGCTAGGAAATACTCACTGGAAGGCAGGAACATAGTGGCTAGGAAAAACTCACTGGAAAGCAGGAACATAGTGGCTAGGAAAAACTCACTGGAAAGCAGGAACATAGTGGCTAGGAAAAACTCACTGGAAAGCAGGAACATAGTGGCTAGGAAAAACTCACTGGAAGGCAGGAACAAAGTGTCTAGGAAAAACACACTGGAAGGCAGGAACATAGTGGCTAGGAAAAACTCACTGGAAAGCAGGAACATAGTGGCTAGGAAAAACTCACTGGAAAGCAGGAACATAGTGGCTAGGAAAAACTCACTGGAAAGCAGGAACATAGTGGCTAGGAAAAACTCACTGGAAGGCAGGAACATAGTGGCTAGGAAAAACACACTGGAAGGCAGGAACATAGTGGCTAGGAAAAACACACTGGAAGGCAGGAACATAGTGGCTAGGAAAAACACACTGGAAGGCAGGAACATAATGGCTAGGAAAAACTCACTGGAAGGCAGGAACATAGTGGCTAGGAAAAACTCACTGGAAGGCAGGAACATAGTGGCTAGGAAAAACACACTGGAAGGCAGGAACATAGTGGCTAGGAAAAACTCACTGGAAGGCAGGAACAAAGTGGCTAGGAAAAACACACTGGAAGGCAGGAACATAGTGGCTAGGAAAAACACACTGGAAGGCAGGAACATAGTGGCTAGGAAAAACTCACTGGAAGGCAGGAACATAGTGGCTAGGACAAACACACTGGAAGGCAGGAACATAGGAAGACGGCTAGAGATGAACCAGGCTCTGAAGGGTGGCCAGTCCATGAGGTGAATGGTAACAGTTATTCTAACCCTTTTGGGTTCCATGGTGAACCCTCTGTGGAAAGGGTTATGTATTGAACCCAAAAAGGTTCTACCTGGAACCAAAAAGGTCATTCAAAGGGTTTATATAGAACCTTTTTTTTCTAAGGGTGTAGATACACTACAGAAACTTGGTCTGACCAGGCTCTTGGAGTTCAGTTCAGGGTTCAATTCACAGTTTGATCCAGGCCTTTCATCTGATATTTTATTTATTATTATTCATTATTATTTAGGCAAGTCAATTAAGAACAAATTCTTATTTACAATGACGGCCTACCCCGGACGACGCTGGGCTAATTGTGCACCTCCCTATGGGACTCCCAATCACGGCCAGTTGTGATACAGCCTGGAATAGAACCAGAGTCTAGTGATACCTCTAGCACTGAGATGCAGTGCCTTCGACCGCTGCGCCACTCGGAAGCCCGAGTGACCTAAATCACTGTTGATTCATATTATTGTTGACAATGTTGCTTAACCAGTTAATCCATAGATGTTGCTTAGAATGTCTTGTGTTGTTACAAAGTCATGACATGTCAGGTCTTAGAAGTGCTCTGACACTGGTAGGTGAATGGCCTGTAGTGTGTAGCAGTCCAGTATCATGAATTAATGGCCTGGACAGCTCGGACAGACATCCTTACAGCTCTAGAGATGAGAGGAGTGTCTCCCTTAGCCAGATGACTCACACTAAATTCTTCCGCTGCTCTGTCGGTTGCCACACACTTTAGTCTGAGACTGCCATCACTGAAGCTGCTTCTGGTGATGAAGGGCACGAGAGGTGTTGTACAAAACAAAGTCATCAGCGATTGGATCGTCTCTAACCAATCAGAGTATCAAAGCCAATTGAGAATTTTCCAACCGCCACTTTACCCACGTGTGTTCTGGCTCTGGCCCAACCCACTGATTTCTGGACCAATCCGACAACCCCTAATGTGTTTGCGTTCGGTGAAGGGTCAGGGAGGTACTCAGATTCAGACTCATTGCGGAGAAGAAACGAACGTCTGTGGGCGGGGCGTAGCGTTTGGCCGGAGCAAGGAGTCTGGGTAGCCAGGCAGTCTCCATCCCCACAGAGGTGTATTATTCAGACAGCACCAAACCACCCCAGTAAAGAAGGTATCTGCACTGACACACCAAAGTGGCAAAGTTGTTTTTGACAACATCTAAAATGGTCATTGATGATGCTCCCTCCGGTTCATCCGGCAGTCAGTGGCACAACAATGCAGCTTTTCGGCCCAAACTCCCAGTCAGCACAAACTGACCCTGACCAGTCAAAACAGTCCCACACACCTGGCGTGCCTGGGCTCACAGAACATTGGTGAAAGGAAAGAGTGGAGAGACAGGTGAATGGGGAGGAGCACTGGAAGAGGGAAAGCCATTACAACAAATCTACAACTGCAGTAGCCTTAGCCGGTAGTAATCACAATACCACCTACAGTGTCTTCGGAAAGTATTCCGACCCTTTGACTTGTGTTACGTTACAGCCTTATTCTGAAATGGATTCAATATATATAAAATCCTCAACAATCCACACACAATACCCCACAATGACAAAGCAAAAACAGTTTGCAGAAATATTTGAAAAATATAAATACTTTATTTACATAAGAATTCAGGACCTTTGATTTGAGACCCGAAATTGAGCTCAGGTGCATCCTGTTTCCATTGATCATCCTTGAGATGTTTCTGCAACTTGAATGGAGTCCACCTGTGGTAAATGAAATTGATTGGACATGATTTGGAAAGTCACACACCTGTCTGTGTAAGGTCCCACAGTTGATGTCAGAGCAAAAACCAAGCCATGAGGTCGAAGGAATTGTCCACATGCCAAGCGGCACATAAGGAGGAAACCTGGCACCATCCTAACGGTGAAGCATGGTGGTGGCAATATCATGCTGTGGGGATGTTTTTCAGTGGCAGGGACTGGGAGATTAGTCAGGATCGAGGCAAAGATGACCGGAGCAAAGTACAGAGAGATCCTTTTAGAAAACCTGCTCCCGATCAAACATCTCTGGAGAGAGTTGAAAATAGCTGCACAGCAACGCTCCCCATCCAACCTGACAGAGCGTGAGAGGATCTGCAGCGAAGAATGGGGAAAACTCCCCAAATACAGATGTGCCAAGCTTTTCGCATCATACCCAAGAAGACGCAAGGCTGTAATCGCTGCCAAAAGTGCTTCAACAAAGTACTGAGTAAAGGGTCTGAATACGTATGTAAATGTCATAATTCCATTTCATTTTTTGCAATAAATTAGCAAACATTTCTGAAAACCTGTTTATCCTTTCTCATTATGGGGTATTGTGTGTAGATTGATGAGGGGAAAAAATGATTTAATCCATTTTAGAATAAGGCTGTAACCTAACAAAATGTGGAAAAAGTCAAGGGGTGCTAACTAGCCAGCCATTTCACTTCGGTTACACCAGCCTCATCTCGGGAGTTGATAGGCTTGAAGTCATAAACAGCGCAATGCTTGACCCACAACGAAGAGCTGCTGGCCAAACGCAAAGAAAGTGCTGTTTGAATGAATGTTTACGCACCTGCTTCTGCCTACCACCGCTCAGTCAGATACTTAGATACTTGTATGCTTGTATGCTCAGTCAGATTATATGCAACGCAGGACACGCTAGATAATATCTAGTAACATCATCAACCATGTGTAGTTAACTAGTGATTATGATTGATTGATTGTTTTTAGAAGATAAGTTTAATGCTAGCTAGCAACTTACCTTCGCTTACTGCATTCACATAACAGGCAGGCTCCTTGTGGAGTGCAACGAGAGAGAGGCAGGTAATTATTGCGTTGGACGAGTTAACTGTTGAGGTTGCAAGATTGGATCCCCGAGCTGACAATGTGAAAATCTGTCATTCTGCCCTTGAACAAGGTAGTTAACCCACTGTTCCTAGGTCGTCATTGAAAATAAGAATGTGTATTTAACTGACTTGCCTAGTTAAATAAAGATTAAATAACGGTGTAAAAAATATATTTTAAAAATACTGGTGCCCAAAAATACCGATTTCCGATTGTTATGAAAACTTGAAATCGGCCCTAATTAATTAGCCATTCCGATTAATCGGTGGACCTCTACTAGATAGTATTCACATGAAGATCTGTTGCCAATTGGATGGAAACCTAGCTACAGTACTATCTACAGTGCTGTTTTCTAAGAAATCATTTTCTTTTTGACCATTGTAACAGAAAACAATCACAGTAAAGTATTTAATTGTTACCCAGAAATGATTTGATATTGAGATAAAAACGTCTGCATTGGACCTTTAAGGATGGCACCTGGCAGTCAGGATGGGAGGTGACTTGACTGGCCGATTGACTGACAGTACCAGCGGGAAGGATAAGGTCCTGTAACAAACCAGCCCTCTCCTGTTGCGTTCAGCATCTGTTCACGGATATGCAACCGGTCAAGATCAGGCATGTTTCCCCCAGACTAACCCATTAGACCTATTCCATTGTGAAAACCTTAGTTCCCGTGTTTGAACGTTGAAGTTGCCCAGTGGCATGGTTTGCCTGGTTCTACTTTTTCACACCCATGAGGAGCAGTGGAGTGCACCGTGATGTAGGACAGGTGATGTAGGACAGGCATATGTTGTGTTAAAAGAAATACTGTCTAGGAAAAAAAGAGCAACAATATATAATGCATATTGATACAGAACAATCATATAATTATTGAAATACCATAACATTTATCCCAATGCATTCGTTTGTATATCCTGTTAGTGTCCTGTATCAACTTTTAGTGCGTTTCATTGACTACATGATATTATTACGCTGTAATAACGAATTGCCTTTGACAAATGTTGGTTCTTATGGATTTTCATAGCATACTCTTTGAATTGCAAATGCAGTGAACGTTTTCATTTCTGGCACGAAAAGCTAAATCGAGACAAAACGTTTTGCCATAAAGGTTTTGATCAATTTGAAACTTCATCGCCAGTCAATCCGCCTACTTCAGCCCTGTTTTATTAGCGGTATTGTACTGTTGCACAGCAGACAGTCATGAATCGGCAGAAGTGAATAGCGGCTACATTGTAACGAGGATCAACAGAAGAAAAACTAGTTAAATTGTATCCGTCTAGTTTCGTTCATCTAAACATACATTGACAATACACTGTACAATAGTAACTTACGTACCTTGTCTCGGCCATTTTCCTCACATTATATGCGCAAAAAGTTGGAAAAAGATGTGCGTTGTAGTAGATTTCCCAGCTATGTGCAGTTCCACGTAACTACAGCACAGAGTACTGCCTCTCACCCCTGCCCTGTCTGTGTGAGTCAGACGGTCGGCGTTTCTCCCTCCTTCCCCTCCACTAAACTCCACCATGCCTTTGGGTTGTGTGGAATCGTATCCCTACAGGACTGCAATTGAACTGTCCTCTCTGCATTTTGCTGTCTGATGATCTGTGTCAAAAATCATCCAAATACCCCCATCTAGTGCCCAGACAGAGTAAACACACCACGGACTGGAGTCCGTCATCAAATAACCTGTCTGTGAAAGAACGCTTATGTACTAGGCTAATAAAACAATGCAGTTGTCTAGCGATTTCAAATTTCCTGACATGATTATAAACTGTATGTGCTAGTCATTAAGGCTTCCCAAACGGAAAGAACCGGTGACCCCTGCTGGCTGAATATGAAACAAGATCAAACGTGTGGTTATTCAGAACCCAGAAAAAGATGTTAGACAGTGCATGAATGTGCACAAAGACATTGTCATATATGACATTGGTAACAGAGTCTCCCAATCAAAGTTGGCAGGACTGAGATGAAGATGAAAAATAAACACACCCCAGATTAAGTGAAGAGGAAACCTTGGCATTCAACACTTTATTCACAAACTAGTTACCGCTATCAACTGTTCACTGGTAAACCGAAGGAAACAAAAATATATGTATGATAAATCTATTTAACTGTACAAGGCATTGTTATGATAAAACCTTCTTTCACATACAGTAGCCCCTTTCAAAGTGCTAATAAAAAGTTGTGTTGCTTCTTTTTTTCCAGGTGGAGAAGGGACTTGTTTTACATCATACAATATGGTACAACATTACTGGGGGGAGGTTCAGTTTCCAGGTAAATTAGGGGGGGGGGATCTTTATATCAGAAGACTATACTTACAGGTGTGAAACAACAGTGAACAGATAGTAGAGAGGGCAGTGTCTGATAGATAATTAAACCTTTAGTTTTCTGTGTATTATAAAATATATTTAAACATTTACATTAATTGCAAAAAACATACATTCAAATACATGCAGCAATTGTATATATACGTTAAGACCGCAATAGCACCATGTATAGCGAAAAACAAAAGGACTAGTAACAGCCGTATATTGTTATAAAGAATGCAACCTTCGTTAAATACATTTATTTTTCCATTTATTTTAATTTCTACAGAGAATACATGATAAGGGAAACATGTACACAGTCTTCAGACCATGAAGTTACGGCTGATCATGACTGGGTGCGCTTGTTTTACAAACCAGCATGTCCTAGGTTTCCATACGTGGTATTAGATAACATAAACTGCCAGGTTTGCTGTGAGGTCTGAGCGGGTTGCCTAACCTATGTCCCGCCCACCTCTGGGACAAACCGGATTGCAAAACAAGCGCACTTCCTTTCTCTAAGGCCTTTGATGATGTCAATGAAGTATTGGACGGATGACTTCATAAAAAAGACTCCCAGATTAACCAAAGAGACTGGACAAGTTAGATTCACATCACATGACTGTCTTCAAATGCATGTTCTCTGATTGGACTGTTTTTTTTATAACAGGTAATGCCATGGATACCAAGCTTTATTTAGGCCAAGCTGTAGAAATCTGATTAGTAAAAACTCTTATTCTGTTCAACATCTGGATGTCAAACACTCATTTTGAAATTGAAAAAAGAACAAAAGAGAATGAGTTCCCCAAAAATATTTGAATCACATAAATATCAAGTCTCTTGTTTTTCATTAGAAACGTAATTAAACTGAAAAGAGATGGCACTTCGACGGCTCTCTCCCAGTTCCTACCTGCACTTTAGCCCTAACCACCACTCATGCATGTTTGCCGCCATTCTCAAAGGCAGGTTGCACTGTGCCTGAAAGTGTGTGCGTGTGTGTGTGTGCGCGCGCATCGCTGCAATCTCATAATTGATCATCTGCATTTAATAGAATTAAGGGTTTTTAAATGTTGATTAGTAACACACGGGTAAAAAACATGAAATCAATGTGCCACATACACTGAAGCTGCACAGTGGGATGGAATCACCGCCAATGAATATAGCTAGTAGTAAAAACCTAAAAGTAAAGTACACATGGCCACAATACAAAATATTTTTCAAAGATTCCAATGAATATCAAAAATCTATCAAGTTTCCTTTCCTCTCCCATTCGTTCCCTGCCCCACAAACAAAAACCAAAGCAAAGTCCTGCATTAGGAAAAGAATCATGTACTGCTGCTGCGTTCGAGCCTAGAGGATCTCCTTGTGAAGTCTGTTGTGTGGTGGTGTATTACAGGAAGGGGCCAGCAGGGGGCAGTCTGCTGGCCTGGGTTATGACTGGAGCACTGGAGGGCCACAGTCTGGATTAAAGGGACAGGCTCATCCCGTTATCAGCCTGGAGGTGCTGCTGTGGCATAAGGAGGAAGGGGATGAGAGGTCAGGGTGGGGGACAGGCCAGAGGTGGCATTCTGCTGGTTCAGTGTCCCTAAAATCTCAGGTGAGGAGGAGAGACAGAGAGAGAGGGGTCTTACAAGCAGTCATACAGGCAACCCATTCTCAGCCTCCTGAACAAAGTCACTGCAGTCACAGTGAGCATGGTTCAGTCTCCACCGGGACGACCGCCTCCTCAACAACTCCTTCTCCTCTTCATCACCTCTCTCCCTGCTCTCCTCATCCTCTTCCTTCTCATGCAGAGGGAGCTGGTTGAGAAGAGGTGGGGCACGGTTCCAGTCTGAGCTGCCCTCCTCAGCTGGAACTAGGGGAGAGGAAGAGGAAGAGGAGGAGGGAGAGGGAGAGCGGTGCGGCCCTCCATTCAGCCCCAGTGCCTCCCTCAGGACCTCGGCCCCAGCCTCTCTCAGCAGGAGAGCAGGGGTGGCCAGGGTGGTCAGGTAGATGGCTGAGGTTGATTGGTCCGTTGATGACACCAGGGCGTGGTCTCTTCCTCCTCTTCCCTCCCCGGGAATTACGTTGCTGCGGGGCCCGTTCGGCTGGTGGTTGAAGTTGCCGAGCAACGTGAACATCCTGTCCACGGTTCCGCAAAAGTTGTCCCAGTCCTCCAGGCTGACGTTGAAGTTGAGTTTGAGATCGTAGGCGTGCTCGTCAAGTCTGTACAAGGGTTCAAGTTCTGACCAGTCCATTCCCGTTCCCCCCACAGTGGGCACTTCGGGTGGGGCCACTCTGGCCTCATGGACCCTATCCCTCCCAGCCTTCCCAGATCTGTCCTCTGATGAGACAAAAGCACACAGACAAAAACAGTGTCATCCACAGTAAACCTCTGGCACCTGTTATGTCTGTATCTCTTCCCGTCAGCACCACGTGAATGGGTTGATGCTGTGATATTCACATCAGGCTCTAGTATATCAGGCAACTATAGAGATAAATCTTACGAAACACAGAGTATCAGAAAGAGACCTTATAAGAGACCATATGAAACGTCATAAAAGAGAAAAGTCAACCAATAGACAGAGATGATAAGATGATTAAGGCAGATGTGTTGGGCGGTGGGGGAGGATGACGCCCTGGTGAGATGTGAGCAGAGCTGTGCAGGTCAGAACATCCATGCAGACAGACAGGAGAGTGAGAAAGACGTGGTTATAAACTAGAACTGGCAGAGATCAGCATGCAAGCCTGGACGAACCCAGAGTTGAAAAAACTACAGAGAAGGAAGAGAGGAAAGAGAGGAAGAAAAGCTCAGTTAGAGGTGACTGGTGGCATCGTGAGGACCAGATGGGATGTCCAAACTCACAGTGATTTGGAGGTGGGCTTCTTCACTTTTGGCCACTTTCTGCGTTGAAACTGCCTGATGCACAAGCGACAATAAGACAGACTGTTACCCAGCCCATTCAAGCAGAGGAAAATAAGCGTTCAACCCTCTCCCATCCTCAGTCAGAAGCAGTGCAGAGACAGTCAAGCATACGTACAGTGTAACCCCCAGGTTAGAAAAGTGCCCAGTCCCCCAAACCAGCTGTCATGCAAAGATGCAGAGGAAAGCAAGAGAAACTGCACACAACACCAAAAAACACCCTCGCCCCACACGTACAGTGCATATTCAGACCCCTTGACTTTTTCCACATTACAGCCTTATTCTAAAATGTATTAAATGGTTTTTCCCCCCCCCCTCAATCTACACACAATACTCAACAATGACAAAACAGGTTTTTAGAATTTTCTGCTACAAAAGAAAAAAGGAAATATCACATTTACATAAGTATTCAGACCCTTTACTCAGTACTTTGTTGAAGCACCTTTGGTAGCGATTACAGCCTCAAATCTTCTTAGGTATGAAGTGAAAATCTTGGCACACCTGTATTTGGAGAGTTTCTCCCATTGTGCTATGCAGATCCTCTCAAGCTCTGTCTGGTTGGATGGGGAGCGTCACTGCACAGCTATTTTCAGGTCTCTCCAGAAATGTTAAATCGGGTTCTAGTCCGGGCTCTGACTGGGCCACACAAGGACATTCAGAGATCCTTGTCGCGAAGCCACTCCTGCGTTGTCGTGGCTGTGTGCTTAGGGTCGTTGTCCTGTTGGAATGGGAACCTTCGCCCCAGTCTGAGGTACTGAGTGCTTTCATCAAGGATCTCTCTGTACTTTGTTCCGTTCATCTTTCCCTTGATCCTGACTAGTCTCCCAGTCCCTGCTGCAGAAAAACATCCCCACAGCATGATGCTGTCACCACCATTGCTTCACCGTAGGAATGGTGCCAGGTTTCCTCCAAACGTGACGCTTGGCATTCAGGCCCAAGAGTTCCATCAGGGTTTCATCAGACCAGAGAATCTTGTTTCTCATGGTCAGAGTCATTTAGGTGCCTTTTGCAAAGTCCAAGCGGGCTGTCATGTGCCCTTTACTGAAGAGTGGCTTCAGTCTGGCCACCATAAAGGCCTGATGGGTAGAGTGCTGCAGAGATGGTTGCCCCTCTGGAAGGTTCTCCCATATCCACAGTGGAACTCTAGAGCTCTGTCAGAGTGACCATCAGGTTCTTGGTCATCTCCCTGACCAAGGCCCTTCTCCCAAAGGGTCTGAATACTTATGTAAATAAGATATTTCTGTTTTTTATTTTGAATAAATTTGCAAACAAATTGTAAAAGCCTGTTTTCGCTTTGTCATTATGGGGTATTGTGTGTAGATGTTTTATTTATTTAATCCATTTTAGGATAAGGCTGTGACGTCACAAAAAGTTAGAAAAGGGAAGGGTCTGAATATTTTCCAACTGCACTGTATGTATTCTCTAAGTGTTGTGTATTTTGTCAATGTATTCTAGACCAAGTATGTGTGCTCTCTTTTAGGAATATTTATATAAATCTTATATATATAGTACTAATATCTAATAAATCGTTAAGTGCTGATTGGTGTTCAAGTCAATGAGTAAAGATACCTGTATTCATCAAAGCTGCTTCGTTCTCTGCCTCCTGAAGAAGAGACAATAGCAGTGGTTAGAGAATATAGGAACAGATTCCTATCAATGAAGGCACAGAGACCTCGTTAAGAGAGGCTTTCAAACGCTTTAGAAAGAGCAGTCCTTTTAAAGCCAAAATGTTATCTGAAATTCAAATAAATACAAGTAAAAAAACGTTTTCAGGAACAAAACACATTCCGAAGGGAGCGGTTGTAACTGTTTAAAATGCAGTTCAAGATCTGATACATGAGAAGTAATGCAAGAACAGAAATCCAGGCATGACTTGGGTCTGGTGGTGAGGATGATGAGGATGAGGATGCCAAACAGAGATCATTTGACTGTAGTCACAACCCACAACAACCTGGCATAGTGTGTGTGTGTGTGTGTGTGTGTGTGTGTGTGTGTGTGTGTGTGTGTGTGTGTGTGTGTGTGTGTGTGTGTGTGTGTGTGTGTGTGTGTGTGTGTGTGTGTGTGTGTGTGTGTGTGTGAGGAACTCACCCAGCTCCAGGTTGCGGGTACGGGGGTTGCACTGCTTGTGGCCCTTGCAGCTGCGGAGCTCCATGAGTTGAACGTGGAGCTGGTTTAAGACGGTTCGGTCCAGCGTGTTCACAGCATTCATCAGCTACACGGAGAGAGAGAGAGAGAGAGAGAGAGAGAGAGAGAGAGAGAGAGAGAGAGAGAGAGAGAGAGAGAGAGAGAGAGAGAGAGAGAGAGAGAGAGAAAGAGAGAGAGAGAGAGAGAGAGAGAGAAAGAGAGAGAGTGTACAGGTGGGTGAGAGAGATGAATAGTACTGGTATTCATACTGGCCGTACTGGTCTAACGTCTCTTATATAACAGCTGATTTTCACTTTGCTATCTTGAAACAGGGCAGCAGGCTACCCGCTGGGCGCAGACGTCATTTCAATGTCTATTCCACATTGGTTCGACGTCATTTTATTGAAATGACGTGGAAACAACGTTGATTCAACCACTTGCCCCCAATAGTGAATGTTAGAAGGCATCTTTACAGAGGAGTGCTTGCGGCGAGGATTGAGGACTGACCTGGTAGGGATCCGTGTTGAGGTCAAAGTACTCCAGGAAGCCAGTAGCAAACTCGCAGAAGAGGAAGTTGTGTGTCTCGTTGATGGTCCTCAGACACCAGTAGGTGTTGTTGTTGGCACTGGTGCAGGCACAGAACGGACCCACTGCAGACAGAGAATAGTCAGTAATGCTAGTGTGAGTATGTGTGTTTGTGTGTGTGTAGTCTCTTACTTGTCCAGAAGGGGGCGGTCTGCCAGTGCTGGTTGTCGTGGGTGAAGCAGGTGAGACCAGGCATGCTACAGGTGTCGTTGTTCCTCAGACGTTTCAGCAGCTTCCGCATCTTCTTCCTCCTCTTCTGCTCTTTCAGTAACCACGCCTTCTTATCCTGACCCTTCCTGATGACGTCACACACACATAGAAATACACACTGTAGATATGCAATCACTACACAGGCAGAAGCACACAAACAGTATATGTCCCTTTCTTATACACAAACCCACCCCCTTACCTGAATGGGTGAATGCTGCCTCCTTTGTGCCTGAGCTTACTCTTATACTTAGACTTGTAGCTGAAACACAGACAGATATTTACATAATCAGTCTTTATGAGCATGGAGTAAACCTCTTCAAGTCTGGCAGACAGCCATTATCTTCACTGTAAGCGCATCTAATGCTGCCATTTAGGATGTGGAAGGATATTGGTAATAAAACGATGGATTCCTAAGAGGTTGTTTGGTCCTTACATGTAGTGGTTGCAGTCACACTCCTCTGGGCGGGCTTTCTTCAGGTGACCCCTAACCTCTCTTAGGTTCTTGATCTTTGTTTGCAGGGTCTCAATCTAACAGAGATGCAGGGCATTAGATAGAGGAATATCACAACAATGAGGGCTTCTGTAGCTCCGTTGGTAGAGCATGGAGCTTGCAATGCCAGAAGTTGGATTACCGGGGCCACAGGTATGTAAAATGTATGCAGGCATAACTGTACATCGTTTGGAATAAAGTGTCTGCTAAATGGCATATGCACTGAGTGTACATAACATTAGGAACACCTGCTCCTTCCATGACTGACTGACTTGATGCTGTCCATAATTGTCATCGATTTCATTGTCCGTTATTGATTGTCATGACACGATCACTGTGACCACTGAAGATAATCAACTGCATTGAGGAATAAAACATCAGTTATGTGAGTGGCTGAGAAGACTCACCTCGTGATCGATGTGGAGTTTGTGGTCCTTCCAGGCCTGCAGGGACTTATAGATCCCTGTATCACACTTCACTGTGTCATTGGCCAGAATAGAGCACCTGAGGACAGGATACACACTGAGCATTTAGCCTAATCAATAACTAACACAACAATACACTCAACATGCAGTACTAACACACTACAAACAAACCCACCCATCCACATTGAACATCCACACACTCCCTGACCTGTGTGTGACTTTGATTCCAGAAGATACAATAGCTAGACTGTTGCTGCTAGTCCTGGGGGTGACGGTGACAGTAACCCCCATGCCACTGAAATCGTCCTCAGTGTCGTCGCGTGGGGTCCTGGCCCCAGCCTGGCTGAGGTTCCTGGGGGCCGGTACAGGCTGGTATCCATCCTCCAAGTCTACAGCATACAGGTCCCCTCCTATCTCCATCTCCACAGAGCGGGTGTAACGGTTACGGGCGTAGCTCTTGATGGCTTTCATCTCTGTCAGGAGGAGGGCAGGGTGAGATAGTGGAGGGATTGCTACAGTCAGTATATAAACCCTATCAGGCCCTATGATACTCATTAAAGGTGAAATATGTAGAAATCACTCCGCCATTTACTGGTTGACAAAATTCGATCATGTTCACCTAATTTCAGTTTATGTGACCAAACAAGCCTTGTATAATGTAGAGTAGAGGTATTCAAATCTTACCCTACAAGGTCCAGAGCCTGCTGGCTTTCTGTTCTACTTTATAATTAATTGTACACACCTGGTGTCCCAGGTCAAAATCAGTTTCTGATTAGAGGGGGGAAATGAAACAGCAGTGGAACTGGCTTTGAGGTCCAGATTTTTATTTGAGGGGTGTAGAGCATCATTGATATAACGGCTCTTGTCGGAATGAGTGGACCAAAGTGCAGCATGGAAAGTGTTCATGATTTTATTGATCAAAGAAACACTCGAGCAAAGTAACAAAACGAAAGCGAACAGTTCTGTCAGGTAAACAGATACTAAACAGAAAATAACCACCCACAAAACACAGGTGGGAAAAAGGCTGCCTAAGTATGATTCCCAATCAGAGACACCGATAGACAGCTGCCTCTGATTGGGAACCACACTCGGCCAAAGACAAAGAAATAGAAAACATAGAATGCCCACCCTAATCACACCCTGACCTAACCAAATAGAGAAATAAACAGGCTCTCTAAGGTCAGGGCGTGACAGTAGTACCCCCCCCCCCCAAGGTGCGGACTCAGGCTGCAAAACCTGACACTAAAGGGGAGGGTCCGGGTGGGCATCGATTCATAGCGGCGGATCCAGTGCGGGTCGTAGACCCACCTCCGCCCGCAGATCCCTACGCTTAGGTGGCGGCCCTGGTGCATGGACCTTCCCTGGAGGAACCGGGCCACAGATCATCGCCGGAGGAACCAGACCACCGATCATCGCCGGAGGCTCCGGACTGGGGACCGTTGCTGCAGGCTCCGGACCATCACTGGAGGCTTCGGGCCATGGATCATCACGGGAGGCTTCGGGCCATGGATCATCACGGGAGGCTTCGGGCCATTGATCATCACTGGAGGCTGCAGGCTCCGGACCATCGCTGGAGGCTCCGGACTGGGGACCATTGCTAGAGGCTCTGGACTGGGGACCACCGATCATCGCCGGAGGCTCAGGACTGGGGACCGTCGCTGCAGGCTCCGGACCATCACTGGCTTCGGGCCATGGATCATCACGGGAGGCTTCGGGCCATGGATCATCACGGGAGGCTTCGGGCCATGGATCATCACTGGAGGCTGCAGGCTCCGGACCATCACTGGCGGCTTCAGGCCATGGATCATCACGGGAGGCTTCGGGCCATGGATCATCACTGGAGGCTTCAGGCCATGGATCATCACTGGAGGCTTCGGGCCATGGATCATCACGGGAGGCTTCGGGCCATGGATCATCACGGGAGGCTTCGGGCCATGGATCATCACGGGAGGCTTCGGGCCATGGATCATCACGGGAGGCTTCGGGCCATGGATCATCACTGGAGGCTTCGGGCCATGGATCATCACTGGAGGCTTCGGGCCATGGATCATCACGGGAGGCTTCGGGCCATGGATCATCACGGGAGGCTTCGGGCCATGGATCATCACTGGAGGCGTCGGGCCATGGATCATCACGGGAGGCTGCAGGCTCCGGACCATCACTGGAGGCTTCGGGCCATGGATCATCACGGGAGGCTTCGGGCCATGGATCATCACTGGAGGCTTCGGGCCATGGATCATCACGGGAGGCTTCATACATGGAGCTGGAACAGGTCTCACCGGACTGAGGAGATGTACTGGTAGCCTAGTGAGTGGAGCTGCCACAACACGTCCTTGCTGGATACCCAATCTAGCTCGGTGAGTGTGGAGAGCTTGCAACGGTCACACTGGGCTATGACAGCACACTGGAGGTATAATGCATAAAGCCACTGCAGGACACACTGGACCGTGGAGGCACACCGGAGGTCTGGAGCGCAGAGCTGGCACAACTCCTCCTGGCTGAATACCCCCCGTAGCCCCGCAAGTGCAGGGAGCTGGAACAGGCCGCACTGGGTTGTGCTGGTGAACTGGGGATACCGTGCGTATAGCTGGCGCAGGATAGCCTGGGCCGAAGAGACGCACCGGAGGCCAGGAACGCTGAGCCGGCACAATCCCTCCTGGCTGAATGCCCACTCTAGCACGGCAACTGCGGGGAGCTTGCAGAGAGCGCACTGGGCTGTGGCTGCTCACCGAAGGCATGTTGCTCAGAACTGGATAACACAGTGCTTGACCAGTCACTCACTCCCCACGGTAAACATGAGGAGTTGGCTCAGGTCTGAACCCTGACTCCGCCAATCACCTCGTGTGCCTCTCCCCCAAAAAAGTTTTTGGGGCTGCCTCTCGTGCTTACTTCGTTGAGCCAACTCCTGGTAATGTCGCAGTTCCGCTTTAGCTGACTCCATCTCCTCCTTCGGACAGCGATACTCTCCAGCCTGCGCACAGGGTCCTTTCCCGTCTAAGATCTCCTACCATGTCCACTCCTCCTTTTGACCACGCTGCTTGGTCCTTCTTTGGTGGGTAGTTCTGTAACGGCTCTTGTCGGAATGAGAGGACCAAAGCGCAGTGTGGAAAGTGTTCATGATTTTATTGATCAAAGAAACACTCGAACAAAGTAACAAGACGAAAGCGAACAGTTCTGTCAGGTAAACAGATACTAAACAGAAAATAACTCCCCACAAAACACAGGTTGGAAAAAGGCTGCCTAAGTATGATTCCCAATCAAAGACAACGATAGAGAGCTGCCTCTGATTGGGAACCACACTCGGCCAAAAACAAAGAAATAGAAAACATAGAATGCCCACCCTAATCACACCCTGACCTAACCAAATAGAGAAATAAAAAGGCTCTCTAAGGTCAGGGCTTGACAATTGAACTATATACACAATGTATTAATAACTAAATACGCATTGTATTTTTTGCTGTTTGAAGCTGGTGTGCAAAACAGAAAGTAAAAAGATGCAAAAGCTCAACTTAACCACAGAAATCATAGAAATAGGGAACATAGAACAAGACCTACCACTTATCAGACTTGCTTTCAAGTAGAATGACAGATTACATTTTTTATGTGAATTTGTCCAGGTCGCCCACAAAGTTACTCAACCTTTAAATAATGACTGTGGGTGAAGGTATTATTGTCTCCACAAGGTGACGCCCAAATTCCACATCCGTGACAAGAAGTGAGACTGCGTTCATGCAAGGTTGAGTGAGTAAGGAACATTTTGTAAAGCAGAATTTTGTGTGTGTGACAAGAGTGTTTGTTTATGAGTGCGAGAGAAACACATTCTTTCCACTCCACTTACTCTTCTTGGAGAGCAACTTCTTCTTCTTCAAGGCGCTGAGTCTGAAGCTGGGGTGCTGGTCACAGTTACAGCCATCATGCTCTGTGTTGCGCTCCGCCTTGTGCTGGGGGTAGTACTTGGACTTGATGTTGGCAGGGCCATCCTTCCGGGCTGCCGACATGCTGGCCATGCCCTTGCACTTATACAGCCTCAGCTTCCCTGTGGCATCCTCCAAACACTGCCACTTCTGCAGGGAGACAGAGGAGAGGGGGACATAAGATAACACGGAGAGAAACCTATAGGGTGTCTTTACACACACACACACACGCCGTGCTTTTCGAGGTGAAATGACTTGCAGGTGGAAACAAGCGGCTCTAAGTAGCCTCAAATGAACGTCCATTCCCACATCTGTGATGTTGATTCAACTGCAGTTAACAGGTGATGATGACAAACCATGGCATGTGACAAGATCCTCGTCTCTTCCCCTTCTCATCTCTGCTCCCACACCGTCCCATTCTGTCATAATGAACAGGCAGCTACAGCACAGTAGTGTACACAGACAGAGGACCAAGCAGGGCTGCTGCAGCTCCGTCTCCATCTATTTATGATACAGAGTCTGCTGACACTTTCTCTGTCAGTGGTTACTTTACAGAGAGAGCTTTCTAATTAACATATTCGATGTCAGATGGGGAACGGGAGTAGACGTGTCAAAGAGGAAATCCAACAGGATCCAAGAGAGAATAAGAGAGCCGCTGACAGTGAGAAAGGACTTTCTACTTCAGGAGAGACAGGAACAAAAAGAAGTGAGAGTGGGGGAGATTGATAGGTTGGATACAGAGACCCCTCGGGAACTACTGTTCAATGGTCAACGTTGTTAAGATAGATCTGAGAGCTTGAAATTGCAGGTGCGTTTGATCTGACAGCTAAAGAACTGTCACACACACTCCCCCCACTGTCTGTCATTAGCGAGGTGTGTGTGTGTGTGTGGGGGGGGGGGGGGTGTTCATGTGTGTGTAGCTATGGCAACAGACCTGACTCAAAGCCTAATCACCTGAAACACGGCTCTTCAGTTTCAAAGGTTGGTCCTCCTGTCTGTCTGTCATTGGGGACAGAGTGACAAAAGCACCTGTCTATCCTGTCTACACCCACTGAGAAACCAATCTGCAGGATATATATACTCCACTCCTTCCCTATTCCTCTCCAAAATAACAACACCCAGCAGCTCACTATCTCTCTACACCAGCAGGTGATCAAGAGGATACAGAGCCATTTTAAGTAGAATCTCAGACATACCAATTAACTGATACTAATGGAGGTGGAATGCCAAGAAGAGATGGATGATTGGAAGTGACTTAGTCGGAAAGTATTCAGACCCCTCGACTTTGTCCACATGTTGTTTCATTACAGCTTTATTCTAAAATGGATAAAACATATTTTGTAACTCGCTCATCAATCTTTCTCCTATTCTTCTCTGCAGATCCTCTCAAGCTCTGTCAGGTTGGATGGGGAGCGTAGTTGTACAGCTATTTTCAGTTCTCTCCAGAGATGTTCAAATCGGGTTGTGTCTGGGCTGTGGCTGGGTCACTCAAGGACATTCAGAGACTTGTTCTGAAGCCACTCCTACGTTATCTTGGCTGTGTGCTTAATTAAGGTTGTTGTCCTGTTGGAAGGTGAACCTTTGCCCCAGTCTGAGATCCTGAGCGCTCTGGAGCAGGTTTTCATCAAGGATCTCTCAGTGCTTTGTGCCGTTCATCTTTCCCTCGATCCTGACTAGTCTTCCAGTCCTTGCCTCTTAAAAACATCCCCACAGCATGATGCTGCCACCACCATGCTTTACTGTAGGGATGGTGCCAGGTTTCCTCCAGACGTGAAGCTTGGCATTCAGGCCAACGAGTTCTATCTTGGTTTCATCAGACCAGAACATTTTGTTTTTCATGGTCTGAGAGTCTTTAGGTGCCTTTTGGCAAACTCCAAGTGGGCTGTCATATAACTTTTACTGAGGAGTGGCTTCTGTCTGGCTACTCTACCATAAAGGCCTGATTGGTGGTGCTGCAGAGATGGTTGTCCTTCTGGAAGGTTCTCCTATCTCCACAGGGGAACTCTGGAGCTTCTTCAGAGTGACCATCGGGTTCTTGGTCACCTCCCTAACCAAGGTCCTTTTCCCACGATTGCTCAGTTTGGCCAGGGGGCCAGCTCTCAGAAGAGTCTTGATGGCTCCAAACTTCTTCCATTTAAGAATGATGGAGGCAACTGTGTTCTTGGGGACCTTCAATGCTGCAGAAATGTTTTTGTAACCCTTCCCCAGATCTGTGCCTCGACACAATCCTGTCTCGGAGCTCTGAGGACAATTCCTTCAACCTCGTGGCTTGGTTATTGCTCTGACATGCACTGTCAACTGTGGGACCTTATATAGACATGTGTGTGCCTTTTCAAATCATGTCCAATCAATTGAATTTACCACAGGTGGACTCCATTCAAGTTGTAGAAACATCTCAAGGATGATCAATGCAGGACACACCTGAGCTCAATTTCGAGTCTCATAGCAATGGGTCTGAATACTCACGTAAATAAGGTGTTTCTGTTTTTAATCTTTAATACATTTGCAAACATTTCTAAAAAACAGTTTTCACTTTGTCATTATGCGGTATTGAGTGTAGATTGATGAGGATTTTTTATATATTTAATACATTTTAGAATAAGGCTGTAACGTAACAAAATATGGAAAAAGTCAAGGGGTCTGAATACTTTCCGAAGGCACCGTGTCAACTGTCAAGCGTCTTCATATGTCTTAAGTGTCTTCCGTCTAGAGGGTTATGCTTGTGCATCTGTGAGTCTGAGTGTGTGTGTTACTGGGAATTTGACTGTTAATTCAAGTGTGACTATATAATATGTGTGCGCCTGCTGCCTACCTGTCCCAGCTGTTGGCAGGGTGTCTGGTACTCTGCTCTCTGACACAAGTCCTTGACCCGCTGGTACTTAGGCAGGAAGTTCTCCTCCTGGGCCACATCCTTCCCTGGAGGCGCATCACGTATGTGAAGCAGCTTCCTGTGATAACACACACACACACAGTTATGGAACTGTACTGAACAAAAATATAAATGCAACATGTAAAGTGTTGGTCCCATGTTTAATGAGCTGAAATATAAAAGACAGCAGGAATTCCATACGCACAAAAAACATATTTCTCTCAAATGTTGTGCACAAATCCCTGTTTCCGAGCATTTCTCCTTTGCCATTCCCCCCCTTTGCCATTGAGAGTGCGTTAATAAGTACAAATTCACAGCGCTGACTCGTCCAAGTAGGAGAGGAATGGCTGCCAGATTTGATCAAATGTTGATAATTTATTGTTCAGAATATATCTAATTCTTTCGTTGCCAGATAATTTAATGTTCATTTCTAATGTTCATTTAATTTCTATTGTTCATTTCATTTTAATGTTAATTTCATCACAGTCCATGTCAGAGCAAACACAAAGTCATGAGGTCAAAGGAAGTGTCCGTCGAGCTCCGAGACAGGATTATGCCGAGGCACAGATCTGGGGAAGGGTACCAAAACATTTATGCAGCATTGAAGGTCACCAAGAACACAGTGGCCTCCATCATTCTTAAATGGAAGAAATTTGGAACCACCAAGACTCTTCCTAGAGCAGGACACCCAGCCAAACAAGCAATTGGGAGAGAAGGGTCTTGGTCAGGGAGGTGGCCAAGAACCTGATGGTCACTCTGACAGAGCTCCAGAGTTCCTGTGTGGAGATGGGAGAACCTTCCAGAAGGTCAACCATCTCTGCAGCACTCCACCAATCAGCCCTTTATGGTAGAGGGGCCAGACTGAAGCCACTCCTCAGTAAAATATATGACAGCCCTCTTAGAGTTTTCCATAAGGCACCTAAAGACTCTCAGACCATAAGAAACAATATTCTCTGGTCTGATTAAACCAAGGTTGAACTCTTTGGCCTGAATGCCAAGCATCACGTTTGGAGGAAACCTGGCATCATCCCTATGGTGAAGCATGGTGGTGGCAGCATCATGCTGTGGGGATGTTTTTCAGAGGCAGGGACTGGGAGACTAGTCAGGATCAAGGAAAAGATGAACTGAGCAAAGTACAGAGATACTTGATGAAAACCTGCTCCAGAGCACTTAGGACCTCAGACTGGGGTGAAGGTTCTCCTTCCAACTGGAGAATGACCCTAAACACACAGCTAAGACAATGCAGGAGAGGCTTTGGGACAAGTCTCTGAATGTCCTTGAGTGACCCAGCCAGAGCCCGGACTTGAACCCGATCTAACATCTTTGGAGAGACCTTTAAATAGCCGTGCAGCGACGCTCCCCATCTAACCTGACATAGCTTGCGAGGATCTGCACAGAAGAATGGGAGAAACTCCCCAAATATGGGTGTGCCAAACTTGTAGCATCATACCCAAGAAGACTCGAGGCTGTAATCGCTGCCAAAGATGCTTCAACAAAGTACTGAGTAAAGGGTCTGAATACTTATGTAAATGTGATATTTTAATTTTATTTTATTTTATACATTTGCAAACATTTCCAAAAACCTGTTTTTGCTTTGTCATTATGGGGTATTGTGTGTATATTGATGAGGAAAAAATATATATTTAATCAATGTTAGAATGGCTGAAATGTAAAAAAAAGTGGGAAAAGTCAAGGGGTCTGAATACTTTCCAAATGCACTGTACGTGTGGGGCGAGGGTGTTTTTTGGTGTTGTGTGCAGTTTCTCTTGCTTTCCTCTGCATCTTTGCATGACAGCTGGTTTGGGGGACTGGGCACTTTTCTAACCTGGGGGTTACACTGTACGTATGCTTGACTGTCTCTGCACTGCTTCTGACTGAGGATGGGAGAGGGTTGAGGGCTTATTTTCCTCTGCTTGAATGGGCTGGGTAACAGTCTGTCTTATTGTCGCTTGTGCATCAGGCAGTTTCAACGCAGAAAGTAGCCAAAAGTGAAGAAGCCCATGAGGGAAAAACAATTGAATCCATTTCAGAATAAGGCTGTAATGTAACTAAATGTGGACAAAGTCAAATGTTCTGAATACTTTCTGAATGCGCTGTACGTCCAACCGGCCTCACAACCGCAGACCGAGTGTAACCACGACAACCAGGACTTCCACATCCAGCTTCTTCACCTCAGACCAAGTGTAACCACACCAGCCAGGACCTCCACATCCAGCTTCTTCACCTCAGACCAAGTGTAACCACGCCAACCAGAACCTCCACATCCAGCTTCTTCACCTCAGACCAAGTGTAACCACACCAGCCAGGACCTCCACATCCAGCTTCTTCACCTCAGACCAAGTGTAACCACGCCAGCCAGGACCTCCACATCCAGCTTCTTCACCTCAGACCAAGTGTAACCACGCCAACCAGAACCTCCACATCCAGCTTCTTCACCTCAGACCAAGTGTAACCACGCCAGCCAGGACCTCCACATCCAGCTTCTTCACCTCAGACCAAGTGTAACCACGCCAGCCAGGACCTCCACATCCAGCTTCTTCACCTGCGGGATCGTCTGCGACCAGCCACCCGGACAGCTGATGAAACGGTGGGTTTGGACAACCGAAGAATGTCTGCACAAACTATCAGAAACCATCTCAGGGAAGCTCATCTACATGCTCGCTGTCCTCACCAGGGTCTTGACCTGACCGCAGTTCAGCGTCGTAACCAACTTCAGTGCTCTCCTACGATGGCTTCAGGCACGCTGGAATAGTGGGCTCTTCACGGATGAATCCCGGTTTCAGCGTGTATGGCGTTCTGTGGGCGAGCAGATTGCTGATGTCAACGTGCCCTATGGTGGCGGTGGGTTTATGGCATAAGGTACTGACAACGAAACACAATGACATTTTATCGATGGCAATTTGAATGCACAGAGATACCATGACAAGATCCCAAGGCCCATTGTCGTGCCATTCATCCGCCACCATCACCTCATGTTTCAGCATGAGAAAGCACAGACCCATGTCGCAAGGATCTGTACACGATTCCTGGAAACTGAACATGTTACAGTTATTCCATGGCCTGCATACAGTATATCCAGCAACTTTGCACAGCCATTGAAGAGGAGTGGGACAACATTCCACAGCCTGATCAACTGCATGAGGCAAATGGTGGTCACACCAGACACTGACTGGTTTTCTGACCTAAGCACCTACCTTTTTTTTAAGGTATCTGTGACCAACAGATGCATATCTGTATTCCCAGTGAAATCCATAGATTAGGGCCTAATGCATTTATTTCAATTGACTGATTTCCTTATATGAATTGGAACTCAGTTAAATCTTTGAAATTGTTGCATGTTGAATTTATATTTTTTAGCTGTATATTCAGTAGGTTGTTACTGGATGGTCCAAGATGCTAATTAGTCATGACAATATTCTGTAAACCACAGCTTTGCTTGATTTGGTTTGATATCAAGTATCAGTAGGGTAATATTAAAGGCAAGAAACTCATGAAATAATGAGGCATTGAGACTTTCCTACTCCATCCCCTATTACACACTCAGATGGATGTAACCAGATTACTTAATTGGTACACAGAGACATTAAAAATAAACTGCAGTATGGTTATTTAAAACAGTGACATTATTACTCGTGACTCACCCTCTCTCCACCAGGAATGAGTCTCGCCACACCTTCCCCTTCTTGTTCACCTGGAACCTGAGAATCATGAGAGAAAAGGACAAATTGATCGGCCATCTCCTTCATTGACCAGGTTCTACATTCAGAACGCAATGTAACGCTTGAGGAAATCAGAATTTCTTCAGTCTGTAGAGCAGAAGCCTCCAGTGATTACTAAAGGCAACAGGTTGGAAGGGAGATCAAAACCAGCCCTGGGTCAAATGATCTCAAATGGAAATCTATTGACACCACACTTCAGGTGTTCTTTAGGAAAAGGATGGGGGAAAGAGTGATCGAATGTGGAAGAAAGTGTGTGGAATAAATTGGTCTCTTGTCTGGGTGCTCTGACCTTCTCCTGGCCGGGTGTTCAGATATGAGTTATCGATCCATCGACCCCCGCACTGCTCCCTCCCTCGCCCTTTCCTTCTCCCTCCCTCTCCCTCCCTCGCCCTTTCCTTCTCCCTCCCTCTCCCTCCCTCGCCCTTTCCTTCTCCCTCCCTCTCCCTCCCTCGTCCTTTCCTTCTCCCTCCCTCTCCCTCCCTCACCCTTTCCTTCTCCCTCCCTCCCTCTCCCTCCCTCACCCTTTCCTTCTCCCTCCCTCCCTCTCCCTCCCTCGCCCTTTTCTTCTCCTTCCCTCTCCCTCCCTCGCCCTTTCCTTCTCCCTCCCTCTCCCTCCCTCGCCCTTTCCTTCTCCCTCCCTCTCCCTCCCTCGCCCTTTCCTTCTCCCTCCCTCTCCCTCCCTCGTCCTTTCCTTCTCCCTCCCTCTCCCTCCCTCACCCTTTCCTTCTCCCTCCCTCCCTCTCTCTCCATCACCCTTTCCTTCTCCCTCCCTCCCACTCCCTCCCTCGCCCTTTACTTCTCCTTCCCTCTCCCTCCCTCGCCCTTTCCTTCTCCCTCCCTCTCCCTCCCTCGCCCTTTCCTTCTCCCTCCCTCTCCCTCCCTCGTCCTTTCCTTCTCCCTCCCTCTCCCTCCCTCACCCTTTCCTTCTCCCTCCCTCCCTCTCCCTCCATCACCCTTTCCTTCTCCCTCCCTCCCACTCCCTCCCTCGCCCTTTACTTCTCCTTCCCTCTCCCTCCCTCTCCCTTTCCTTCTCCCTCCCTCTCCCTCCCTCGCTCTTTCCTTCTCCCTCCCTCGCCCTTTCCTTCTCCCTCCCTCCCTCTCCCTCCCTCCCCCTTTCCTTCTCCCTCCCTCCCCCTTTCCTTCTCCCTCCCTCGCCCTTTCCTTCTCATCTCTCCTTCTCCCTCCCTCTCCCTCCCTCGCCCTTTCCTTCTCCCTCCCTCGCCCTTTCCTTCTCCATCTCTCCTTCTCCCTCCCTCTCCCTCCCTCGCCCTTTCCTTCTCCCTCCCTCGCCCTTTCCTTCTCCATCTCTCCTTCTCCCTCCCTCTCCCTCCCTCGCCCTTTCCTTCTCCCTCCCTTGCCCTTTCTTTCTCCATCTCTCTTCTTTCATTGCCTTTTCTCTCGGTCTCCATCTCTTTCTCATCTCTGTGAGGGGTATTGGCATCACAGCCAGCAGTAGTGACCAGGCAGACACCCAGCACAGGTCTGCTCTCCTCCATCCCACCCAGTCTCTTGTCCTCCTCTCTTCCAAAAACCCATCCCCACATCAGACCAGCCAGCTAGTCTCCCAGCCTCCTCTGTCTGCCAGACAATTTCACAGGCTGGCGAGTCCATCTCTCCCTGATTGCAGCTGCAAAGCTGGAAGAGGGAATAGAGAATCCCTCAACACACAGACACACACACACACACACCCCACACACACACACACACACACACACACACACACACACACACACACACACACACACACACACACACACACACACACACACACACACACACACACACACACACACACACACACACACACACACACACACACACACACACACACTCATCCGCTGGTGAAAGACCTTCCTTCACTCGATGGCGTTGGCAGGGAAGCTCCTGTAGTTATTACCACAGGTCCCCGTTGACACATCTTGGAAGAATGGAGAAGGATTATTTCATATTTTCATTAACGAAAGCAATATCCAAGCTGGGCAGGAGGAAAAGGTGTCGCTGGGATGTGAATGTAATCTCAACGGATGCCATGGTAACCTGGCATGCCGGGCCAGGTCCACAGTTTTGAGGAAAACTCAGGTGTTAGATTTGGCTCTTTTGCAGTGATTTTACCAGAGTATAGCAGGAACCCTGAGGGAACTCAGACCTGTCAGTGGCCTGTGCCAATGTACGACTCATAATAATATAAATCACCCAGAGGATATATAGCTACTTCTATCAGTGATCTATGGCCTGCCAACATACAGAATACACATATTATATGAGCGTGCCATAAAATATCCCTGGGCAGGATGTTTCCCTTTTGGCTCCATATCCCACCTGTTGACTGGTCTCTCTATGTCCAGCAGCTTGAGGATGGACTTGCCGTCCATGTCAGGAGGGACGTCCATGCCAGCGATGTCCAGGATGGTGGGTGCCAGGTCAATGTTCAGCACCATGTGAGGGTTGCTATGGAGACGCAGGGGGAGATAATGGGATAGAGGTCGTTACCAGGCATCGTCAGATGGTATCTGGTCAGTTAAAGTCAGCAGATAAGAGAGAGGGAGAAAGGGGTCTTGTGTGGAGAGAGAGACAGAGAAAGAGAGCAAGAGACAGAGAGAGGAGAGTAGAGGAGGCAGGGGAAGATGACAAATAACTGCTCCAGAGATCTAGGCAGGAGGGAATATGACCCTCAGGACAGAGAGAGGAAAAGGAAGCGGGGGGGTATTTAACCCTTAAGGTGCCAAACCCGAACGAGTCCCTTAAAAGACAGCTTTGAAAGGGGAAAAAAAGCGGCAATATTGTTTGTCCATTTTGAGACACTGTATTCCTCAGAATAGTCTGAATTAATCTAAGATAACTCAAGAAATCTGTCATTAATTTTGCAGTTTTTTCAGAGGAGATCTTATTCAAGTAATTTTACATCTAACTCAATTTTAAAAAATGTGCATGAAAAATAGTTGTCTCTTGTTGAATGACAACAAAGACTTCATCGAAGAATCCCGACTGTTGACCAATCACTGAGGGGAATAGACTTCAGCTACTGACGTGCCTCTAGAAAAATGTATGTGTGCCCGAGCAGCAGAAAAACACATTTACAGAAGTACAAAACGAACAAAAACATCACAAAATGTTTCGGCTGGGTAGCACGTGGGAGCCTTTAGGCTCTCACCCCCCTCCCTAAATCTTCCCCCCACTCCATCCACTTTTTCACTAACTGAGAAATCCCATGATCTCCTCGTGAAACGGCTTTTGCTGTCGTAATCTGCTTTTCCAGGGAACAGAGTGCAGAGACACCGTGCCAGTGGTAAACAACACTAATGCCCAAAACCTTGTGTCGGACTAAGGGTAGGAGAGAAAATGAGAGGAGAGAAAGGGAGAGGAAGGAGAGCCAGAGGATTGGGGAGAGGTGAGTCCCGGGTGAAGCTGGGGTGGGGTGATAAGACTGGCTGTGCTGAGAGGTGATGACACAGAGCAGGAGCACAGAGGGACATGGATGATGGTCTGAGTGACCTAATTCCTGGCTCTACAGGACTTAACACCAAGTGGTGATGTTAAACCGACTATCTAAATCAGAGGTGTCGAATCCGTTTGATTACATTTTATTTATTTAAAATGACTAAAACCAAATGTAAACTGTTGTCGTGTCTTTGGCTATTATTAATTAAGTGATATGACATGCTATTCTATAAAATAATTTATCCGTAATTAATATTATCTGATTGAGCTAATCATGTAAATGTAATTAACTAGAGAGTCGGGCACCACAAAATAATATTTATAGAGCTGTTATCTTCCGAATAAACTCTTAAAGACCTAGTAATATTTTACATCAATAGCAGTCAATATTAATCGTCACCTTAATTTAGTCTCATCTGAAAGTTGTAAATTCTTGGTTATCTTCACGAACCCTGGCTAACAAGTTGAATCAGCAATACAAAATTGTGTTTAATTGTGTATTTACTAAATACCAAACTAATCATACAGAATTACACAGACACATAATTAATCATAACTTGATTACAATTTACGTCATGAAGGAAAACTGTCCTTAGCGAGCGGAACTGATATGACAGCTTGTTACACAAAAGAAAAGGGTCTGGTTTGAGTGAAAGTGCGGGAAGACTGAGGAACAAAGGAAGAAGCTGTGCTATCGTAAATACAGTATCTTATGCATTCTAAATTACCGTCCATTTGGAAAAGGAAAATGCAATAAATATTTACTCTGAGCTAGGCTTCAGTAGGTTGGTGGTAGATGGAAGGCCGTGTTGCCAAACCGAGTCCTTTGTCCTTTGAAGAATGTCTCTGGTGGTCAATTGGATACATTGTAGTAACGTCTTTGTGTGATAGACGGGATACTCTTGTCTGTTCCTTCCTAACCCTCGTTTGCAGCTGCTGTTGCTAACTCAACGGCTAGGAGGTATCACTTCTGTAGTGAATAAGAGTTCAAAGTTCATACCATTCGCAACCAAAGCTCACGCTGATGTTGGCTTCGTTCTGTAGTTAATATCTGAACCATTCTGACATCGGACCTTTGTCCTCACATCCTCGGAACAGGAGGTTATATTGTCGTCAAGGCTTTTATAGGACGGGAGAGGAGAGCGTGTTTGAAAAGTTTTATAACCCATGTCCCTTCATAGGGGTGGGCCACTGATTGAACAGAGCCCTAACCTTATGAAAACCCAAATCTCTCATTTGGAAGCTAAAATTACATTTAATCTCTTCACCAATAATTTTATATTCAAACATTTAAATTGAACAACAATTCCATGTGAATCCGATAACTCTGATGTGTAGACTTTACACTGTAGTTTCTGTAATCTTATCATTGATGAGAATGTCTCAGATGACAACCGAACTGACACGCTTTTCATTAAGTACCACCGCATATGTTCAATTGGTCGGATTACCAGAATATAGTTAATTTCCCCCCCACCTTCTGATGTTCCCAGAATCTCTATATTATTATTATTATTATTATTAACCAAGGTGTTTGCAAATGTAACATCAGTAGGGTAGAGAGAGGAAAAAGGGGGGAAGAGGTATTTATGACTGTCATAAACCTACCCCCAGGCCAACGTCATGACACTGTGTAGAAATGATAACGAACCTACGTTGAGATTCTTGACCGTGTCCAGCTCACTAATAATCACCCAAATGAAAGCTAGACAGTCAAGGATCAAATAAAAATAAAAACGATGGATAGAGGACTATTTTTTGCTCATTTTGCCAGCAAGAAAAATATAACCAATTTAGAGTACGGCCATCCGGACTTCGTTGAAGACTGAATGCGCCCCCCGTGGCTAAATTAGTTTGACACCCCTGATTTAAATCATCCAAGCTGGATCAGGACGGGGTCTGGAGAAACAAATGAGATCTGTCTCTGTCGGTCCGTCCGTCTGTTGGTCCGTTCGTCTCTGTCTGTCTGTCTGTCTGTCTGTCTGTCTGTCTGTCTGTCTGTCTGTCTGTCTGTCTGTCTGTCTGTCTGTCTGTCTGTCTGTCTGTCTGTCTGTCTGTCTGTCTGTCTGTCTGTCTGTCTGTCCGTCCGTCCGTCCGTCCGTCCGTCCGTCCGTCCGTCCGTCCG
>NC_060175.1:77202816-77245316 GCF_021184085.1 Oncorhynchus gorbuscha | reverse complement strand
CACATACGCTGAGCACTTGTTGGCTGCTTTTCCTTCCCTTTGAGGTCTGACTCATCCCAAACCATCTCGATTTGGTTGCGGTTGGGGGGATTATGGAGGCCAGGTCGTCTGATGCATCTGACGCTCCATCACTCTCCTTCTTGGTAAAATAGTTCAAACACATTCTGGAGGTGTGTTGGGTCACAGTCCTGTTTAAAAACTAACGAGAGTCCCACTAAGTCCAAACCTGATGGGATGGCGTGTCGCTGCAGAATGTTGTGGTAGCCATGCTGGTTAAGTGTGCCTTGAATTAAATCACAGACCGTGTCATCAGCAAAGCACCCCCACACCATAACACCTCCTCCTCCATGCTTTACGGTGGGAAATACACATGCAGAGATCATCCGTTCACCGACTCCGAGTCTCACAAAGACACAGCGGTTGGAACCATATCTCTCCAATTTGTACTCCAGACCAAAGGACAAATTTACACCGGTCTAATGTCCATTGCTCGTGTTTCTTGGCCCAAGCAAGTCTCTTCTTCTTATTGGTGTCCTTTAGTAGTGGTTTCTTTGTAGCAATTGGACCATGAAGGCCTGATTCACACAGTCTCCTCTGAACAGTTGATGTTGAGACGTGTCTGTGACTTGAACTCTGTGAAGCATTTATTTGGGCTGCAATTTCAGAGGCTGGTAACTCTATCTTATCCTCTGTAGCAGAGGGTCTTCCTTTCCATGAGAGCCAGTTTCATAATAGCGATTGATGGTTTTTGCGACTGCACTTGAAGAAACTTTCAAAGTTCTTGACATTTTTTGTGTCTTACAGTAATGAGGTTCTGTCATTTATCTTTGCTTATTTGAGATGTTCTTGCCATAATATGGACTTAATAAAAAATCCTATGTTCCCATCTCAAGTGACAAATAAAGTAACCAGGTTGACCGTGAGAGGGATTGAAGGGGGATTGAAGGGGAATTGAAGCTTGTGTGCAACAGGGAGTGGCAATTAAATGCAAGCTTCACAAGAACAAATTAAATTGTTAAAACATTTCTAGCCTGTCTATCTGTGGGTAACAGGGTTGACGCGTCATGCTCGACCAGCTCAGTTTTCACCACAAAACACCAGAAAATGGCCCAAATTAAATTATGTATATAATTAATTACATTTTTTTTAAATATTTTTTGCAAGGTTCTAAAAAACTGTTTTCACTTTGTCATTATGGGGTGTATATTGATAAGTAATAAAAAAATGAATGTAATCCATTTTAGAATAAGGCTGTAATGTAACAAAATGTGGGGAAAATTAAGCAGTCTGAATACTTTCAGAATGCACTGTATGTTGTACAGAAGACAAATGTCTACAGTGAAAAATGTCTATACATGCATGGCTGCTTTGGGGTACAAATATGGTTAGCTGGGAATGTGTGTGTGTGTGCCTGTGTGTGTGTGTGTGTGTGCCTGTGTGAGCCAGGAGAGTAATTCTATAATATATCAGGACAGTGGGAGGATGGGGATGTATTCTAAGACGGGACTGCTCAGTGTAATTGGGGCTGGTGGCTGGTCATTGGTTTAATTAAAAAAAACTGGCTTGCCTTTTGGCACAGAGAGAGATGAGGCTCCTGTGAGTTGTGCAGTGGGAGGATGTTGTGTGTGCGTGTGATTAATGACTAGGAGCAAAGACATTCATTACTTTGCCCTGCGCATTCACACACACACACACACACACACACACACACACACACACACACACACACACACACACACACACACACACACACACACACACACACACACACACACACACACACACACACACACACACACACACACACACACACACACACACACACACACACACACACACACACACACACACACACACAGCAGAAAACGACAAGGCGAGGGACATCACCACCATCTGAATTATCTCTTGGAAACAAATGGCTCTTATCATGTGATTGAGTTACTCCCCTCCACTTTCAACGGTTCTCTCCATCTCACCCTCCCTTCGTAACTGCCTCCCGATCTCTCTTGCTTTCTCCCCGTTTCCTTTGTCCCCCTGTACCTCGCACACAGACTGTCCACTGTCCACTAGCTCTGTGCTGTGGCTTTGATAGCTGGCTCGATCCACTAATTCGCTACCTTTTGAGTGCAACAGGGAGTGGCGTTTGAATGCAAGCTTCACAAGAACAAATGAAATTGTTAACACATTTCTAGCCTGTCTATCTGTGCGTAACAGAGTTCACGCGTCATGCTCGACCAGCTCAGTTTTCACCACAAAACACCAGAAAATGGCCCAAAAGTATAGAACCAACTCACCTGTTTTACACTGTGATTTGACTATGAGATGTTTCTAAAATAAATAGTTTTACCGTGTTAAAACGAGAGTGTAGTTCACGTAACAGGGTTGACCTTAAAATGAGGGACAGACTTAAATGAAACACTAATCACGTTAAATAAATAATCTTCAGAAACGACTTTGTCAAAGCAACAAAATAACTAGGGCTTTACAATGACGGTGAAACTTGGAGAAAGTTTTGGGGGGGAAAAGAAAGCGGGTTAAAATCTTCCTAGAAGTGACACAGGGTGGACGGAGGGACAGTCAAAATGCTGCACAGATTTATTGAATTCCCCAAGTGTTCTATATTAATTAAAGGGCACTTCATTTAATAGAAGCTCTTAAAATCCAATATTGGTGCCTAATTTCTACTTTAAATATAAGAGGGACACAAAAGGCATTTCTTTTGTGGAAAGACCCAGCTGTGATTGTGGACAAGCTGTGCAACACAGTTCTAACGGATCAGCTGCATTGTTTTTCTCTGTTTTAGAGTAAAATGTCCTCTCGAAACTCGAGACTTCCCTCCCTTCCACTCTCTCCTTTTCTCTCTCTCCTTCACCATGCAGGGTCTCCACTTTATTGGACAATGTTGAAATCCGTTCAATTCTCGCAGGTCTCTCTCACGTCTAAGACTCCCAGCTGCATCTCCACTTAAAAGGGGAGAAAAAAAATATGATTGTTGGGGTCAGGGACAATCACCACCGGGTCACAAAGGCAATCAAGTGTTTTTCCTCCCTCCCACACAGAACAACTTCCAATAACCGAGTGGAAGTCGGAATTGCACAGAAGATGGAAAAGTGAGTAATTTCATAGTTGGAGATTGGAGGTGATAGGGGTTATAGAGGGCCTGTGCCACCATGGCTTCATGGAAACAGGGGTGAAGCTACAGGGGAATGTGAGTGGAGGGGGTGAGAATAGAAGGGGGATTTGATTTGACTACGTAGGGGGCAAAAAGGTCTTTGATGGAGGGAGGAAGTGAGGGGGAGTGGTTAAGAGGAGGTTTCCATGGTGCAGGGAGGTAATTACTGGGAGGAAAATTGTGCTAGCTTTGTAGCCAAGCAGGGCAAACTGAACAGGGGCACAGAGGAATTTGACATGGTGGATTATTGGGGTAACTATAGGGAGGCCAAGGGTGTTCTGATGAATTCATGAAAGACAAGGAGGGGTTCTTTGGAGGGGTTCTTAGGGTTGAGCAAACAGTCTGGACCACAGGGACAAAACACAAGGTGCTACAGGAGAGAAAACTCCTTGCGAGTTAGAGAGAGCCCAAACTAAAAACATAGTCGTGTATAAAGTGAAAAGTTCCTCAGAGAGCGGTAAAGGGGAGGACAGGCCGCCAGCGTGATTGAAACAGAGAAAATTAAAGCCCTCAACAGAGGAGACAGCGAGAGTACTGAGGCAATTCAAAAATAAACACCACATAAAATAACACACCACTAAGCAAGCAAGAGTGGCATTAGAGCGGGCTCAGCTGACACTCCAACTAATGGGTTTGTACTGTTAGAGGGGACAGATGAGAGGAACACCAGGCTCTGGACTGAGAGTTCCTATCAGGACTATAAAGACGATCGGAGGGAGAGAGAGAGAGAGGGGTACTCCTTATGAAACAGGGTTTAATAGAACGTCAGGACATTTAAAAGCCATTAGGACAAGAATAATCCATTCTTGGATCTGTACAGGCTACATGGACCACTGTTTGCTTTTAGTTCCCTGCTCATCACGACTACGGACTAACAACAACCTGCCAAACACTCATTGATCTTTCTCTTTACTTTCTCTGTTTGTCACCATTTATCTTATATCCCCATTGTTCTCCTCATTCCCTTCGCTCACCTTCTCTCTCCCCCCAGTTTCTTTCTTTCTCTCCTCTCTGTCCCCCCCCCCCCCCCCCCCTAATGCCTTGCATTAGCCTGACGAAGCACCCTGACTGTTTATCCGCTATGTATCGGAGGGCATGCCTGTTTGTTTTGTCCTACATGCAGTGTGGGCGTGACTTTCTACAGGAAGCAGGAATCAGCCATCACCTCCCCACTTCTCCCCCTCCTCTCCCAGCCCGTTCCACCCTACACCCATCACAGTGTAATCTCCCAGCAGGCCCAGTCAGGGACCGACAGGCAGTGAAATCAGCCAGTGCCATCTCTGACAGTGTACATGATATGTGCATCGCTGCCTTCATTTACCATCAGCCCAGAGCTACAGAGGGTGAGAGGAGGAGATGAGGGGGAAGAGTTTGGCATTATCAGAGAGAGAGCGAGAGAGAGAGAGAGCGAGAAGAGAGAGAGAGAGAGAGAGAGAGAGAGAGAGAGAGAGAGAGAGAGAGAGAGAGAGAGAGAGAGAGAGAGAGAGAGAGAGAGAGAGAGAGATAGCAGGGAACAGGGTGCACATGAGGGGTGAGGGAGAAGGTGAGTAGGGGCGAGAGAGCAGCCTCCCATCCCAGCTACAGACTTTCAGGGGTCAAATTACAACAGCAACACATGCCAACAGGCTGTATAGTGTAGTGTTGTGTCCAGGCAGGGCTGTGGGATACAGTTCTCTGCAGTGTGCCCAGTTCAGACGCAGCACTGCTGGGTGCCTTAGACACGATACAGCGATCACAGCCACTACACGCTGATTGTGCCTCATGGGATGCCTCTAAATCTAAAGCACAGAGCAGTGATACAATGTGTGTTGATGTGTGCATGTGTGTGTGTTTGTTTGTATGCCTGTGTTTCAGTGTTTAAGAAAGTGATCACGTATTTGTTCAGAGGCAGGAGTGAGAGCCCACAGAGTGCACGCACACACACACACACACACACAACACACACACACACACACACACACACACACACACACACACACACACACACACACACACACACACACACACACACACACACACACACACACACACACACACACACACACACACACACACACACACACACACACACACACACACACACACACACACACACACACACAACCCAGCATGACTGGGAATGGCACCGACAAGCCCTGATGGATATGACTGCAATGAGAGTACTGGTGTGTGCAAAGATAGATGGAGGGAGGGTGTAGAACACCCTTACAGTTGCCCATGAGTACTTCTCAGGGCCCTCTCTTACCCTCTCTCAGAGACACAACTTTAAGAAACGTTATTACCCCGAAGAGAGTAGAGGTACTGGGGGGGGTGGGCTTTCTATTGTTCACAGACACTCTGCCCCCCAACGTTCACACCCCTGCTCCTGGAACACTCGGTTGCTAGGTCCAACCAGAGTCACATGACCTAGTCAGCCAATCAGAGGCTCTACCTGGGGAGCAGCAAAAAACCCTCTGCCTCTCAGCTCTTTAGTGGTTTACAGGAGGGCAGGTTGAGACGACCTCTATAAACTCCTGTCCTCCACCTCAACTCACATCTTGACCCCAACTGTGTGTAACTGACCATAAAACCACTTTCACAGCTACTCGTCTCCTCTTCCTGTTTGCCGTGTGTGGTAATAAAATGTTGATTGTATCCCTGTCTCCTGCTGGCCATTCTAAACCGTGACGCCGGGACATTTGAACCTATATCTAAACTGGCATCTCTATCGGAGTCCGCTCTTTTTCAGAGGGAAATAGGGAAGGGGAGGGGGAAAGAGAGAGAGGGAGAGAATGAGAGAGAATACAGGGGGAAAGTGACACATTGTTCACTGGAGCCGATAACTGCTTTCCCTTGAAGATTCGGAGAAAAGGAGAGAACTGGAAATATTGCTTTATCTTGGAATCATATATAGTTCTCGACATTACTCATTGACACAAGATACCTTGTTTTATACCCGATAGCCTCACATTTAAGCCGCCATCCCATGAAAACATCACTGCATTAAAGGTTAATGTTATTGCTTTTGTAAGTGCAGGAGTCAGAATGATGTTGTTTCCTTACACAGTAGAGCCACTTCATGGTTTGTGCAATCTGTGCATGCTTGCTCGTGTGTTCCAGACACTCACATGTGCTGGGATGCGTTGGGGAAGGCAGTGCTGTATTGCGGTGCGGAGTCTTCCGGCCCGTGTGGGGCAGCGTGGCTCATCACCATCATCACTGGCCGGTGGGGGTATATCCTCTTAGAGGAACGGAAGTAGTTGATGCTGTCCTCTGTGATGAGATCCGTAAAGTAGTCCTGCAAGAAGATGAAATATAGATTTTGAACATCCTCACAACAAAAGGGGACATCAGTAAATACACTTTCCACAAATGTCTGTTTTATCAGCTGGACTCTCTTAATAAACAGATTCTTGCAAGTCACCACATGCTAGCTCTCTCAGTAACCGAAAGATTGCTGGATCGATTCCCCGAGCTGACAAGGTGAAAATCTGTCGTTCTGCTCCGTTAACCCACTGTTCCCCGGGGCATCGAAGACGTGGATGTCAACTGAGACAGCCCTTGGCACCTCTGATTCAGAGGGGTTGGTTAAATGCGGAAGAGCCATTTCAGTTGAACGCATTCAGAACTGACTAGGTATCCCCCTTTCCCTTTCCTTTCCAGGACAATGTTTCATCAAACACTTCAGAGGTGTAACTAATATACTATTGCAGTAAATAGCCTCTTCAGAGATGTCTCTTCCTCCATGAGATCGGAGACTGGAATGACAAGGAGAAGGTTCCAGATGGTGGTCTGAGAACGAGCCAAGGGGAATATGCAGTCAGTGTTCCACACTCGTCTTTTCCTCTCCTCCTCCCGCCCCTACTCTCTTACACCCTCTCTGAGACAGTGGCCGTGAGGGATGGAGATAGAGCCTTTAGTGAACAGGTAGTGTACATCTGCAGGGCAGTGTTCCTGCCCCTCTTTTCCTCTCCTCCTCCCGCCCCTACTCTCTTACACCCTCTCTGAGACAGTGGCCGTGAGGGATGGAGATAGAGCCTTTAGTGAACAGGTAGTGTACATCTGCAGGGCAGTGTTCCTGCTCCTCCCCTCCATCCCTCTCTACTGTGGGAGGAGCCCATTCCTGGAAAGAGTTGACAGGCTCCACTAGAACTAAACTGGGACCAGGGGTGGTGCTGGGAAACAGGACAGTTAGATATTTCTATGCCGTTGGGAAACATGTTGAGAGGAGATACAGTGGGGAAATGAAGACTGGGTCATTGTTGATGGCTGATGTAAGATCTGAACCCTAGATGATATCGTGCACACAGCCATAGGCAGAGGACAGCACCAGAGAAGTAACACACACACACAGATATTATACAGACCTTAGGGTACTCGCAGCCGTGTTTCTCTCTGACTCCGTTCCTGCACAGGGTGTAGTTGTAGAAGCGGGAGTTCTTGACCAGCCCCACCCACTCCCTCCATCCAGGAGGAATATAGGAACCGTTGTACTCATTCAGGTACTTCCCAAAGAAGCCTACATGGTGGACCACAGGACAAAGGCAAACAAGCCAATTCAATTCACTTAGTCACATCCAATCTAATTGGTTTCATCTGCACACTTCATCATTTGCTTTTCTTGTGAAAGGATGGCTGGAGGAAGGAGGGATTGGGCGGTGGAGGCTGAAATGTCACTGACACGTACGTCAATACTCATGATTCAGCTGTTGCGGGTGCACTAACAAACCAACAGACGGATCGATGAAAGCATAAGCACGGGAAGTAAAAAGCTCTGGCTGTCCAAGTGCTGCTACTGCTGCTTCTGCTGAATTTGGAATGGATAAATGTCAGAGACAAGACTGATCTGCTCCCCTCCAGGTGGATTACCAGGAAGTAGCTACGGGTGAATACTACATTATTTATTTGACATTTTGCCGAATGAAATCTCTTGAGTTTCCATGAAACAAACAATACTTAGTAACAACAATTGTGACTCGTTTCAGGAAACTAGGTGTATGTCGTGCACCACTACTTCACTGGATAAACTTTTTTTTTTTAAATCAAAATTCGTTTTGGGGCAGAAATCCCTTCTGGAACATGTGCACTTTCATGTGTCTTAATAACAAATGTGTGTCATCTGTAAATATGGATAACGTTGTTAAATTACGAGCCTCGTTGGTATAGCTACAGAAAAAGACAGCAACCTTCCCGCTAGCCACGATTGGATGAGATAATGAGTGGGCTGGACATGCCGAGAGATGGTTTGGATTGGTCTGCCCTGTACTGTAGCACTCTTCTGTCTATTATATGAGCTCGTCAGTATGTGTAGGTAATCGTTTCTAACGGGGCTTTTATGAAAGATATCACGTAGTAAAACTGCATAAGTGTTGCTCTCCACTATGCAAGTAACCATATCAATAGAATGTTCATGATGCCACTACGACAACTGTCTATAGACGTAGCTGGTAAATTCTCCCTGGTTACCTGCTCCGATTCCAGAGCACTCTCATCTGAGTGTGCCAGAGAGCAGAATGATGGCCGAATTTACAAACGCTCAACACCCGTTGAATATGGCCGGTGTCAGTAAACATGGGCAAAAAAGCTTTATTAAATTGTTGCCAGCAGCGCAGTTGCAGTCACCAACGCTCTGGATAACATGAAAACAGCCTAACCAGCTTTGCTAAGGTGAGTAAAATGGTCAGAGTGGGGTGTTCTCTCATTTGTGTCTGGAAGTAGTTAGCAAGCTAGCCAACGTTAGCCTGTTAGCTTGGGTGCTCGACTGCTGTTGTTAGGTCAAGATCAACGCTCAGATCAACCCTACTCCTCGGCCAGAGCGTCCAGTGTGCGCTCTGAACGCTCCGAGAGTGAGAAAGTTAGACGTACAAATATCATACCCCTCGAAAAATGTGAACCTTCCCTGTTGTTGGTAATGGTGAGAGGTTAGCATGTCTCGGGGTATATTTGCGAGACTAACTTTCTCATTCCTCATTTTTTCACGATTCATTCAGGATGATCCATAATCATGGTCGCATCCACATTCATTCAGGATGATCCATAATCATGGTAGCATCCACATTCATTCAGGATGATCCATAATCATGGTAGCATCCACATTCATTCAGGATGATCCATAATCATGGTAGCATCCACATTCATTCAGGATGATCCATAATCATGGTAGCATCCACATTCATTCAGGATGATCCATAATCATGGTCGCATCCACATTCATTCAGGATGATCCATAATCATGGTAGCATCCACATTCATTCAGGATGATCCATAATCATGGTAGCATCCACATTCATTCAGGATGATCCATAATCATGGTAGCATCCACATTCATTCAGGATGATCCATAATCATGGTAGCATCCACATTCATTCAGGATGATCCATAATCATGGTAGCATCCACATTCATTCAGGATGATCCATAATCATGGTCGCATCCACATTCATTCAGGATGATCCATAATCATGGTAGCATCCACATTCATTCAGGATGATCCATAATCATGGTAGCATCCACATTCATTCAGGATGATCCATAATCATGGTAGCATCCACATTCATTCAGGATGATCCATAATCATGGTAGCATCCACATGAATGTAGAAGTGTGGGGACTATGTACAAAAAGTGCTGTAATTTCGAAACGGTTCACCTGATATGGATGAAAATACCCTCAAATGAAAGCTGTCAGTCTGCACTTTAACCTCACAGTCATTGTATCATTTCAAATCCAAGGTGCTGAAGTGCATAACCACTGTCCCAATATTTTTGGAGCTCACTGTGTATACATACATATAGTTTCTCCACCTGGTGATTTTTCTAATAGTTAAAAGAACTAAACAGTTTGTTCTTAACAGGCCTGTTTTTGCAAAGAGTCTAGGATTGCTGATATAGGATCAGTTTAGTCTTTTAGATCATAATACGATTATATGGACAGCACAGCGGGGGACCTGATTCTAAATCAGCAGAGTTACAGTGTAAGCAGCACCACCAACCACACACTACTGGCCCAGCCACAGTGCATCCCTCTGGGGGAAAGGGAAGTTCTTCAGGGGCTCAACGTGAACACAGAACTGATGGGCTGCCACAAGACGTCGGTGTAGACAGACGTGGGTTGCTGTTTCCGTCCGTGGGAACATGGAGGATTTCTAGGGAGTCTACTTGGAACAGACGCTACAGCATGTCTAGTTGTCACCGAGTGCCATTTTCTGGACTGATTGTAAACTCTGTTGAGTTTCTACATTCCTGATCAGGATTTCAAAGAATGTGTGTGGCAATACGACATTGGGACAGTAGTGCAGAGCTTCTCCTTTCATTTTGGAACGAGTCACAAAGATATCACTTTAAATGTTTGTGGAAGGAGCACATAACCACATCATCAAATGCGTGTTTTGAAATTGAGTGCACGTGTGCGCATTAAACAATAACGGATCAAATCAAATCAAATTGTATTGGTCACCTGCACATGGTTAGCAGGTGTCATTGTGAGTGTAGCGAAATGCTTGTGATACATAAAAAAAAAACTAAACACTGCAAAGTCTCCTAAGGACTAAAACCCTCTCTGTCGGCGCCATCTTGATCATGTGTGTGTGTGTGTGTGTGTGTGTGTGTGTGTGCATGCTTATGTGTGTTCTTCCCATAATTCCAGTGATTTCTGGAGGACAGGAAAAAGAGCATGAAGAGCTGGCTCCAGACATGTCGTTTCTTCTGTTATGACTGTAGATAGGTCTACCAGATGCAATAGGAACAGAGTGGACGAGACACAGAATGTCAGCGTCTGTGGAGGTGAAACAGTGGAGCCCATCACAGATAATGGCCATCCACACAGAGAGGCCCGGTGTGCATCCCAAATGGCACCCTATTCCTTTTATACTGCACTACTGTTGACCCGGGCCCATAGGGTGGTAGTGCACTTTATAGGTAATAGGGTCCTATTTGGCACAGCCCCCAGTGTTCTCAGCCCCACTCAGGCTACTGTCTAGCTAGCAAACTCAGCATCAGTAGAGAACAGAACACCAGGCAGTGGAAAACCCATCTAATGGCTTTCACTGAGGGTGTGCAATGTGTAACCTAATTATGACAAACATTTGAGTTCTCAATTAAATGAGTGTTTGGCTTAATTGAATAGGAGATACATGCCTTCAGAGAGTTGGGTGGCCTCAGGTGTGTGTGTGTGTGTGTGTCTCTCTGTACGGACCACTGACCTGTCCTGTAGCCCGTGTTGTTGAGGTACACTCCGAAGGTCCTAGTCTCGTGCTGGGCCTGCCAGGAGGGGGAGGAGCAGTTTTCGTTGTTGGTGTAGGTGTTGTGGTTGTGAACGTACTTCCCCGTCAGCATGGAGGAGCGTGAAGGACAGCACATGGGCGTGGTCACAAAGGCATTGGAGAAGTGAGTCCCGCCCTGCTCCATGATACGTCGGGTCTTATTCATAGCCTGCATGGAGCCTGAGGAGGGACAGAGAGGGAGTGAGAGAAACACAAACACGGGTCAGATCTGTTCCAGGCAGACATGTAACTAGCAGGAGGTAGCCCACACGCACCACTAAACAATACCATGTCAATAGAGGGACAATGTTATCTGTTCTGCTAATTATGCGTGTGTGAGAAGGAAGGAGCGAGGAGGGGATATGGGGAGAAGGGCCTCGATGTCTGTCCCTCTCCTGGGAGGATAAAGAGGATTAAACAGACAACACAAAGGAGAGCAGAGGAGAGGCAGGAGAGGCGCGAAAGAAGAGGAGAGGCGGGAGAGGAGAGGCAGGAGAAGCAGGAGAGGAGAGACAGGAGAGAAGAGGAGAGGCAGGAGAGAAGAGGAGAGGCAGGAAAGAAGAGGAGAGGCTGGAGAGGCGCGAAAGAAGAGGAGAGGCGGGAGAGGAGAGGAGAGGCAGGAGAAGCAGGAGAGGAGAGACAGGAGAGAAGAGGAGAGGCAGGAGAGAAGAGGAGAGGCAAGAGAGAAGAGGAGAGGCTGGAGAGCAGAGGAGAGGCAGGAGAGCCGCGAAAGAAGAGGAGAGGCGGGAGAGGAGAGGAGAGGCAGGAGAAGCAGGAGAGGAGAGACAGGAGAGAAGAGGAGAGGCAGGAGAGAAGAGGAGAGGCAGGAGAGAAGAGGAGAGGCAGGAGATGAGAGGAGAGAGGAGAGGAGAGGCAGGAGAGAAGAGAAGAGGCAGGAAAGGAGAAGAGGAGAGGCAAGGCAGTAGAGGAGAGGAGAGGAGATGCAGGAGAGAAGAGGAGAGGCAGGAGAGGAGAGGAGAGGAGTGAAGAGGAGAGGAGATGCAGGAGAGAAAAGGAGAGGAGTGAAGAGGAGAGGCAGGAAAGGAGAAGAGGAGAGGCAAGGCAGTAGAGGAGAGGAGAGGAGTGAAGAGGAGAGGAGATGCAGGAGAGAAGAGGAGAGGCAGGAGAGGAGAGGAGAGGAGTGAAGAGGAGAGGAGATGCAGGAGAGAAGAGGAGAGGCAGGAGAGGAGAGGAGAGGCAGGAGAGGAGAGGAGAGGCAGGAAAGGAGAAGATGAGAGGCAAGGCAGTAGAGGAGAGGAGAGGAGAGGAGAGGAGAGGAGAGGAGAGGAGAGGAGAGGAGAGGAGAGGAGAGGCAGAGAGGAGAGGAGAGGAGAGGAGAGGAGAGGAGAGGAGAGGAGAGGAGAGGAGAGGAGAGGAGAGGAGAGGAGAGGAGTGAAGAGGAGAGGAGAGGAGAGGAGAGGCAGTAGAGGAGAGGCAGGAGAGAAGAGGAGGGGCAGGAGAGGAGAGGAGAGGCAGGAGAGGCAGAAGAGGATAGGAGAGGCAGTAGAAGAGAGGCAGAAGAGAAAAGGCAGGAGAGAAGAGGAGAGGCAGGAGACGCAGAAGAGTAGAGGCATGAGAGGAGAGGCAGAAGAGAAGACGAGAGGCAGGAGACGCAGAATCAAATCAAATCAAATCAAATTTATTTATATAGCCCTTCGTACATCAGCTGATATCTCAAAGTGCTGTACAGAAACAGCAGAAGAGTAGAGGCATTAGAGGAGAGGCAGAAGAGAAGACGAGAGGCAGGAGACGCAGAAGAGTAGAGGCATTAGAGGAGAGACAGAAGAGAAGACGAGAGGCAGGAGACGCAGAAGAGTAGAGGCATTAGAGGAGAGACAGAAGAGAAGACGAGAGGCAGGAGACGCAGAAGAGTAGAGGCATTAGAGGAGAGACAGAAGAGAAGACGAGAGGCAGGAGACGCAGAAGAGTAGAGGCATTAGAGGAGAGACAGAAGAGAAGACGAGAGGCAGGAGACGCAGAAGAGTAGAGGCATTAGAGGAGAGACAGAAGAGAAGACGAGAGGCAGGAGACGCAGAAGAGTAGAGGCATTAGAGGAGAGACAGAAGAGAAGACGAGAGGCAGGAGACGCAGAAGAGTAGAGGCATTAGAGGAGAGGCAGAAGAGTAGAGGCATTAGAGGAGAGACAGAAGAGGAATGGCTTCACTAACAGGGGATGGGTGGGGTCTGCCTGGCTTCACTAACAGGGCATGGATGGGGTCTGGCTAGCTTCACTAACAGGGGATGGATGGGGGCTGGCTTCATGAACAGGAGATGGATGGGGTCTGGCTAGCTTCACTAACGGGGGATGGATGGGGTCTGGCTAGCTTCACTAACAGGGGATGGATGGGGGGCTGGCTTCATGAACAGGAGATGGATGGGGGCTGGCTGGCTGGCAGAGAGGAGATGCTGAGAGCAATAGGATCTGAGTAAGGATTGACCTGTGAGTTTGGCAGGGAGCTGACCTCTTTTGTAAATTCATCCTGGCTTTTCTGAATGAACAGTAATAAAATAATCCTCTTCCTATTTAGACCTATAGTATGAATGAATCCTCCACATGTGGCTGAGTTTTATGGGCTTTGAAGGTAATGTGTACAGCCAATCCAGGCAAAGGTTCAGGAACACACACACACACACACACACACACACACACACACACACACACACACACACACACACACACACACACACACACACACACACACACACACACACACACACACACACACACACACACACACACACACACACACACACACACACACACACACACACACACACACACACACAAGCCCTCACATATAGAGAGAGGAGGGGCCAGGAAGGGCAGGGTGAAGTGTACAGACAGAGGAAGTCCTGAGCTACTTGACCTTTTCACAGACAATCACCAGGCCTTTAACAACCAGAGAAAGGTTAAAACACAGGGCTGGCCATTCAGAGAAATGTCAACATGGTGTCCTAGAGAGGTTCAGACAGGGAGGAGAAAGTTCTCTTTAACATGGGAGATAACAGGGCTGTGCGAGTTTCATTCCAAACAGTATTTTGTGAAACGCTACATAAGCTTGTACATTTGAAAAAAGGCAATATATTGATCGACCATTGGATCCATTGGAGAGCCGCCTGAAGGAGGAGGCACAGTACAATAGTTAATTACCCCAAAAATCTGAAGTCTTCAGGGACCATTTTCTTTCAGGAAGATCCCCTCTTTTTCCACAGGCTTAATGTAATTGTAAATTGATGTGAAAATGACTTTGACAAGGTGTTCTTCAATCTGCTTTCATCTCTGCCTCTCCGTGGCTATTGAGCTGTGTCAGTCATATCTCTGTGGCAAATGAATGGGAGCCACAATGAGACGATGGATACAGCTGATTGAACTGCATTCATGTGAGATAGGCTGCCTTTCACACTGCAACAACGTGAAAGGAAAAGGGAGGGGAGACTGAACCAAACAGAGGAGGGAGAGCGGTAACTACTATAACTAAAGCTTTTTCCTCAATCTGGGTGGAACGGGATGTGTCCATTTTCAGGCACTCGAGGGAACTATGATGCAGTGTTGAGAGAGTGGAGAGTGGTTAGTGTTTAGGGAACAGCTGCCTCATAAATGGAGTGTTCTGAAGAGGGACCCGTTGACGGACAAGTATCCACCTGCGAGTCATTACATCACGGTAGAGCCACATGCTCTCCAAGTCCAGGACTCTGTTTGATGCAGCATAAGCTGCCCAGTAGAAAGCCTGTATTTTCAACCATTTAGTGCTGGGTGGCCTAGAGCAGAGAGGGTCATTGGCAGAGAGCAGTGGTGGTATCTCCCTGGTCTGGCTGTCATTTCAGGTGAGGACATAACGGGATACACAGTGCATTCGGGAGGTATTCAGAACCCTTGACTTTATCCACATTTTGTTGCGTTACTTGCTTATAATAAAATGTATTAAATAATACTTTTCCCTCATCAATCTACACACAACACCCCATAATGAAAAAGCAATAACAGGTTTTAAGAAATGTTTGCAAATTTGTAAAAAATAGAAAATATAAATACCTTATTTACATAAGTATTCAGAACTTTTGCTATGAGATTAGAAATTGAGCTCCGGTGCATCCTGTTTCCATTGATCATCCTTGAGATGTTTCTACAACTTGGAGTCCACCTGTGGTAAATTCAATTGATTGGACATGTTTTGGAAAGGCACACACCTGTCTACATAAGGTCCCACAGTTGACAGTGCAGGTCAGAGCAAAAACTAAGCCAAGAGGTCAAAGGAATTATCCGTAGAGCTCTGAGATAGGATTGTGTCGAAGCACAGATCTGGGGAAGGGTACCAAAATATTTCTGCAGCATTGAAGGTCCCCAAGAACACAGTGGCCTCCATCATTCTTAAATGGAACAAGTTTGGAACAACCAAGAATCTTCCTAGAGCTGGCCGCCCGGCCAAACTGAACAATCGGGGGAGAAGGGTCTTGATCAGGGAGTTAACCAAGAACCTGATGGTCACTCTGACAGAGTTCCAGAGTTCCTCTGTGGAGATGGGAGAACCTTCCAGAAGGACAAACAACTCAGCAGCACTCCGGCAATCAGGTCTTCATGGTAGAGTGGCCAGACGGAAGCCACTCCTCAGTAAAAGGCACATGACAGCCCGCTTTGTAGTTTGCCAAAAAGCATCGAAAGACTCTCAGACCATGAGAAACAAGATTCAATGGTTTGATGAAACCAAGATTGAACTCTTTGTCCTGAATGCCAAGCATCACGTCTAGAGGAAACCTGGCACCATCCCTACGTTGAAGGGTGGTGGTGGCAGAATCATGCTGTGGGGATTTTTCAGCCGCAGGGACTGGGAGACTAGTCAGAATCGAGGGAAAGATGAATGGAGCAAAGTATAGTGAGATCCTTGATGAAAACCTGCTCCCGACCGCTCAGACTGGGGTGCAGGAGTGGCTTCGGGACAAGTCTCTGATGTTCTTAAGTGGCCCAGCCAGAGCCCAGACTTGAACCCGATCGAACATCTCTGGAGAGGCCTGAAAATAGCTGTGCAGCAACGCTCCCCATCCAACCTGACAGAGCTTGAGAGGATCTACAGAGAAGAATGGGAGAAACTCCAAAAATACAGGTGTGCCAAGCTTGTAATGTCATACCCAAGAAGGCTCGAGGCTGTAATAGCTGCCAAAGGGGCTTCAATGAAGTACTGAGTAAAGGTTCTGAATATTTATATAAATGTGATATTTCAGTTATTATTATTTTTATAGATTTGCAAACATTTATAAAAAAACATTTTTGCTTTGTCATTATGGGGTATTGTGCGTAGAATGTATGCACACATGACTGTAAGTCGCTTTGGATAAAAGCGTCTGCTAAATGGCATATATTATTTATTATTATTTTAGATTGATGAGGAAAACATTTTTTTTAAACACATTTTTAGAATAAGGCTGTAACATAACAAAATGTGGAAAAAGTCAAGGGGTCTGAATACTTTCCGAATGCCCAGTATGGAGTAGAGTTTTTTTTCTCTAATTTCTTTGGAAAAATATTACCAAGGATTTGAGCTATAACACCACTGGTTTCCATTTGGAATTAGTCTCTTTTTCATTCCATAACAATGACATTCCTTTAATTTTTCTGGTTGCGGTCAGTTAATCTAGTGAGGCTCAGGGGATGAAATCCTCTATGTTATGAAGTGAGCTGGTGTGAAGCTTTGTCGTTGTAACTCAGCGCAGTGAAAATGACTGTGGCAGAAAAGTGTTTTATACTCCCCTCTCTCTCCTACCACCATCTCCCTGTCCCGATGCCAGCCCACCACTGAACACAGCAGACATGGAGACAGAGAGAGGAGTGTTGGGTGTGCGTGCCGAGCCCTCGGCGTACGGGAAGTGATGCACTGTGTGTATAATGGTTGCTGACGTGCCAAAGGGTTCCTTCTCAATGAGAGGTCGTCACACAGTGTCTGCATTTCCTTTGATAATAACAGATGCGTAAGAGACTGACAATTTCTCTTTCTGTCTGAGAGAATCTAGAAAGATGAGCGTGACAGAGAAAGAAAGAGATAGAGCTGGAGTCAAGCTCAGCAGCACACTCTTTCCCCTTTCATTGAGATCTGTGTGTCTGACTATGTCTTACTATGTCCTGGTAACACAAAGACTTGTGTGTTCGGCATGAGTTAGGATGGGCAAGGAGGCTCTGTCTCACAGACTGTCTGCTAATCGTCTGATTTTGTTTGTTACTCACAACCGTCCAGCAGCGTGGCCTTCTCTTCCCGTGGTCAATTAAAATGGGTAGCTATAAACAACAGTCATTACAATGAGACAGCCACTACAACGAGACAGCCATTACAACGAGGCAGCCATTACAATGAGACAGCCATCACAACGAGACAGCCATTACGACGAGACAGTCATTACAATGAGACAGCCATCACAACGAGACAGCCATTACAACGAGACAGCCATTACAACGAGACAGCCATTACAACGAGACAGTCATCACAACGAGACAGCCATTACAACGAGACAGCCATCACAACGAGACAGCCATTACAACGAGACAGCCATCACAACGAGACAGCCATTACAACGAGACAGCCATTACAACGAGACAGCCATTACAACGAGACAGCCATTACAACGGGAGGAGTAGGCCTGGAGGAAGGTTGGATTTGTTTATGATGTATTTTAGTCTTCATGGTTGATTGGTGCCCATGTGGTCAGATAGTAGATGCCTTATGATCACAATGTTGAAATACCAGACGACCTCTACTGTATAGCGGGAGGAGGATAGGATGGATGTAAAGCAGGCCTCTCCAACCCTTTTTCTGGAGAACTACCCTCATGTATATTTTCACTCCGACTGCCGTTGTAACTAACCTGATTCATCTTATCAACCAGCTAATTATTAGAATCAGGTGTGCTAGATTAGTGTTACAGGATGACAGCTCTCCGGGAACAGGGTTGGAGAGCCGTATGTGAAGCCAGACTCACCGAGCTCCATGTCCTGGTCGTCGGTGAGAATGAGGATGATGTTGGGCCGGATGTTGCGGCGGTCCCTCTGGAAGCGGGCCTTGAGGCGCTGGCTGGACAGAAAGATGGAGGCCTGGGCCAGAGACACGACCCCCAGAAGCAGGAGGAGGTAACGGGTCCCCCGCCCCGCCATGGTGACCTCTGACCTGCTACTGGATCACTCTGCTACAGCCGCTTCTAGGACAGCTCCTGGAGACACAACAGGAGGACATAGGTCAGACTAAAGGAACACAGGGACAGTTCACTAGAGATGCAAGTGATCACACTTAAGGGCAAATTACGCTAGTTCAATGGAAGACACAAGAGCAAAGGTCAGACTAATGGAACACAGGAAACATTTTCTACAGATAGATGATCACATGAAACACATAGCGTTAGTCCATTGGATAACACACTGAAAGAGAGAACCTTTTTGCTTCCGTTTCTGAGTCGCACTTGAGACTGTTTATGTTCATCAGACAGTAGAGAGGAAGCTGTAAGCTCTCGACAACCGCAAAGGACCACAGCCCCAAAGGAGCATCGCTGCACCAATGAGAGCCGGGCTGGTGTACTAGTTCAGTGTAAAGTATTGGTGGGCCGCTAGGGAGACCTGCCCGGAGACTGCCGCCATCTGCCCCTCAGCGTGTCACCACGGCAACCCTGGTTTTCATCGGAGCAGTAATGAGTGCCCTCTGGGGGCGTGGTTCCTGGGCTCTGTGTGTGTGTGTGTCTCCATGTGTGCCTGTGGGTGTGTGTGTGTCTCTGTGTGTGTGAATGTTGCATCCATTAGATTCGTCCCAGAACACACCCCCGCATGGGAAAGGAGGCGCTACACCAGCAGCAGTGTCCACTCACACCTCACATGGAGAACAGGCTATAGAATCATAATGAAATGCAGAGATATCTTTTTCTCTCTCTACTCCCCGTTCTCCCACAGCAACCGTCTCAGTACTGAACAGACAAGGCTCTCAACACGAGCTCTTCTAAACAGCTACTATACATTTTGACATTTGACAATTCAAATAAACAAACATTTGCCTCCTACCTAATTGAGATCATGAATTTAAAGCGCCGAACCATTTAAACTTCTTATAGGTCATCTGTACAGTATTCTAATCAGGTCGTGAACCATTCTGCCTCACAGAAGTGACTGGAGAGGGAACAGATTAGTCACACTGTTACAGTGTTTTAATTACCAGCCTCCTCATGGAAATATCCTGGTAGAGCACAGGCTCTCACACACACACACACACACACACATCTCGACCTCCCCATCAACAGTCACATTCACAGCTGAACATTACTTTTCCAAATGTATTTTCATGAAGATCACAGAAACAGCTCCACATTAAAACAGACGACAACAAGACGGAGGAATTATGAAGCAGTCCCTTTGAGCAATTACATGGAATATAGCCACAATGAATTGAATTTAATCTAGGATGTATTGCCCAAATGGTTGAATGAATTCACAATATGAGGGTCCAAGCCTCAAAATAATTGTGCTTGGTCTGGTTTTGAAGGATAATTAGGTTTTGAGTGTTTTTAATTATTTGGAACACCACAATGGACTATAGCTGTTCTCTCACTTCCGTCAATTCATTTAAATCCCTACTTTCAATTGCAAAGGATGTCATTTACTTAACTCTTGTTTTTGTACAACAGTTTTAAGTAGCGAAGCCCCCTTCCTGCTCTTTGATTTCTGGGTAATCTGCATAGAGCGCTGCGCGCACCCTGTAGAGAACCATTACAAAAGACACAGTGAGGAATAAAGGACAAAAACAGCAGCCAGATATGGCACTCACACACACACACACACACACACACACACACACACACACACACACACACACACACACACACACACACACACACACACACACACACACACACACACACACACACACACACACACACACACACACACACACACACACACACACACACACACACACACACACACAAACACACACACACACTTTCACAAAAGACACACAGCTTGTGGCGGTGGAAAAACCCTCACAACCACACTATTCACACAGAGTATACTGAGATTACACGCAGCCCCCACCTCGTGTCACACACACACACACACACACACACACACACACACACACACACACACACACACACACACACACACACACACACACACACACACACACACACACACACACACACACACACACACACACACACACACACACACACACACACACACACACACACACACACCATGTATGAGATTTCCCATTTTTATTCTTGCCCTGTCATATTGTATGTGTACGGGATAAATATAAATCTGTCTGCACTAATCCTGTCCGCTGTTATATCACCAGACATATGTCATGTTATTCTGAGACAATAGGAAAATTGTGATTTCTAATAACTATTCTATTTGTCTTTATCGGTCTAAAATCATCAGCTTTCATGATGAATTAGTTGAACATGGAGAGCCACACAGACCATGGTGTGAATGAGCGGGCTACATATCAATGGACAGGAAAACAAAGATCACCACGTAGAAAGTGGAGAATAAATGTATTCACACGATGTCAAGAGACAAAATCATCTCCAGTAGATTACCCTCAGTTCCCAAACATCCAGAGTGGATTTGATCACTATCACAAAGATCTGGTATCTACTATGACACCTGTGCTTCCGTTCCTATCTCCGACTTTCAATATACTGCATACTGTACCTATTAACACATGTTTCACTATGAAACACTGCATGCTAAGCAACATAATAACATTCCCCAAAATGATTGTGTGTAAGTACAGTATAGAGCAACAGAGTAACATCAGACTTATTTGTGATGCGTATTTGTGATGCACACAGCATCACACAGGTCTCTGAGATAGAATCATGATGTTGGCGGATCCAGAGACAGAGACTGACAGACAGGCAGACAGGGAGAGAGACGGAGAGAGAGAGAGAGAGAGAGAGAGAGAGAGAGAGAGAGAGAGAGAGAGAGAGAGAGAGAGAGAGAGAGAGAGAGAGAGAGAGAGAGAGAGAGACAGAGACAGAGACAGAGACAGAGACAGAGACAGAGACAGAGACAGAGACAGAGAGAGGGGTAAGGGTCGACAGGCATCCTCTCCCAGTAGCACATCTCTTCGCTGGGGCAGAAAGGACGGACTGACTGCTACAATGTCCCCCCCAAAAAAAAAAACAGCCTCACTCTCACCCCCTCAGCCAGCTACACCGTGGGCTCCAGCAGTCCTCCTGCAGATTTCACGCCAGGGCAGCTTTTGTCCCAAACACAGAGCCGAGGCAGCCCTGGGGCACAGAGAGTCTGTACAGCCCACTCCATGACACAGAACCACAGAATTACATCTTACAGTGTATACCAGAAACTACACAACCTCTGAGGAGAGTCTGACAACTTGTGACAGTGCACTTCTATTACAAGCCTTCAATTCATGGCTCTCGACTTATACTCCACATATATAGACCACCACAAGTCTCATGGGAGTTCCAACTCCCTACAGACAGTCACAACCACACAGCGCTGTATATCTCAACGCCACTAGTCTCCACCGAGAATCACAGTGGCCAGACATGCTTTATACACACCCAACTTCAGATGGAGCAAGACTGGGAGCCGGAACTACAAACAGAGATGCAACAGGGAGCCTTTACTTCAAGCCTTAAAATCATCACTGCTCTGTGGTAGATAGGAACAGATCCTAGATCCAAGTTCCTCTGACTACACAGGACAGTGAGTAGAAGCTACAAAGCGGGCAAAAGCAGATTAAAACTTTAATCTCTGATGGAAACCTATAAATAGCCTGAATGTACGGTAGACTACAGAGGATCATCACTCCATCCCTGCAGACAGTGCTCTCATTACCACGAACCCAGCCAGTCCCACTCCAGCTCCCTCTCCCATCGCAGCCCTACCTCATTGCAGTGATGCCCAGGGCTCGGACTGCACAGCACTGCCTGGGATCCGACGACAAACAAAAATCCTCCACTCACAACTAAGGTTTCATGGCAGTGTAATCCCTGATGGCAGCGCTACTGAACCTTGTCTCTCTCTCTCCGTGACCCTGGCTTTATTTCTCTCCCTCTCTCTCTCTCTCTCTGCTGCTCTCTCTTCCGGCCCGTCTCACTATCGGAGCTCCTTTCTGCACTTGCGTTCTCTCTCTTGCTCTGCTGAGCTCTCCCTCTCTCACTGTGCGCGCGCGCTCTCTCTCGCTGCACTAGCTTTCCCCCCACTCTCTCCCTGTGCACTCTCTCTCTCTCACTCTCTCTGCGCTGCCTCCCCTATTCCCCTCCCTCTCCTGCACAGCTGCACTCTCTCCCCTTTAATTCCTCCTCCAGTCTTCCCAGGCAGCCCATATCGTAGGATTGATGTGCTCTAACCTCGGGGTCTACTGTTTTCAATTTAGCGCCCACGCCTCTCCCTGTGCTGTCCTCTCTCCAGGGGGCTCTGGGCTGGGGATACTGTTTCCACAAAGGGTTAACAGCTACAGAGAGAAATAGAGAGAGAGAGAGGGAGGGAGAGAGAGAGAGAGAGAGAGAGAGAGAGAGAGAGAGAGAGAGAGAGAGAGAGAGAGAGAGAGAGAGAGAGAGAGAGAGAGGGAGAGAGAGAGGGAGAGAGAGAGCGAGAGAGAGAGGGAGCCTAACAGCACTAACACACCAGAGAAACAGAGCGCCAACCCCATCTGGGCACTACAGAGAGACAGACAGAGAGAGAGAGAGAGAGAGAGAGAGAGAGAGAGAGAGAGAGAGAGCACTAACACACCAGAGAAACAGAGAGAGAGAGAGAGAGAGAGAGAGAGAGAGAGAGAGAGCCTAACAGCACTAACACACCAGAGAAACAGAGCGAGACCCCATCTGGCACTACAGAGAGACAGAGAGAGAAAGAGAGAGAGAGAGAGCCTAACAGCACTAACACACCAGAGAAACAGAGCGCCGACCCCATCTGGCCACTACAGAGAGAGAGACAGAGAGACAGAGAGAGAGAGAGAGAGAGAGAGAGCCTAACAGCACTAACACACCAGAGAAACAGAGCGCCGACCCCATCTGAGCACTACAGAGAGAGAGACAGAGAGACAGAGAGAGAGAGAGAGAGAGATAGAGAGCCTAACAGCACTAACACACCAGAGAAACAGAGCGCCGACCCCATCTGGGCACTACAGAGACGACGGGCTACAGCATGAATTCAGAACCATAGACTCATACAAGGATCTCTTCGTTTATATTTCACCCTCTCTCTCCGTCTTTTCTCTCCCTCTCTTTCTTTCTAAGAAGCCACTTTCTCTCCTGTGTTGTGTGTTATTACTGAGCACACAGGACATGTACAATGTATGGGTTTGAGGTCAAATCAAACATTTATTTCATTCTCCGATGGGATCGAACACCACTACAACTTTCATAGCCATCATTCTTTGTGCTTTTGTGTTGCGGCTGACATTACAAAGGATTCCGTTAGAAAGGTCATGATTCATTTTGGGACCACTTTTATGGATTCACTTACATTACAGGGATGAACAGGATATCTAGAGTAATCAAACATAAGTATTCACCATTTAAAGAAAGTGTTTAATAGTGGGGCTACTTTTCCAGTCTATATCTCTTCATTATCATTGTAAAAGTTTCAGCCCCATAATAATAATAATAATAATAATAATACATTTGATATATATATATATATAATATAGATGGGAATACTATGATGTACTGTAGAAGAAGGGGCAGTTTGGTAGATTGAGCAGGAGAGGACAGTGTCTACTGTAACTAAATGAACAGTGGAAATGAGTTCCTCTGGTACAGGTAGTGACAGAGCGATCCAATAACAAGTCATTTAACACCAATCACCCGTACAGATAAAGACAAAGCAGGCAATTAACAAGGCCAGTGAAAAGGCATCCAAAACAAAAACAGGAGGCGAAGAAGCAAGCTTATACAAGCAACAGTACAATCTACCACAACATGAGGGATGGAATCACTGAGCTGGCAAATTCCCATCTGAGAGTTTAAAAAAAGAGCCTGTCCTTGTTTTTGTCACAACGATCCAAAGGGAGAGAAAACAAAAGGAAACGTGTCAAATTGACTGTCCTTTCTTTTTAATTCACTTTGTCCATTTGCTCTCCTTATCGCAGTACATTAACAACTGCCACCCAGAAAGTGTAGCAGTAAGTAAAGTGAGTGAGTGTGCACGTTTATGAGTGTGTGAGAGAGAGAGAGAGATGGCGAGAGAGAGCGGTCCCCTTCGAGTACTCAGAAATCCCACACAATGATAAGGGGAGTGGTGAGAGAGAGAGTTGGCGAGGAGAGAGAGACAGAGAGAACGAGAGAGAGAGAGGGAGAACAAGAGAGAGGGTGATGGGGTTAGTCTGCAGATTCCAGGAGTCCTGGCTGGACCAGTCAATAGGAAGACAATGGGTCTGGACGTCCATGCCAACAGATTAACATGTAAATTGCAAATTATTGTGATTGTGTAGCTGAGGCTGGGCTGTGGCTGTGATTAATGCAGGGGTAATTGAGTGCTTAAATGATGGATGGGGGCTCCGGTGTGACTCAGGCTCTGGGGCCCCTCGCTGTCGAGTGGGGATTTAATGAACCCATGGTGGGCCACTGGGCGGCCCGAGCTCCGGAGCCCATTTGTTTGATTGATAAAGTGGCATTTTTTCTTTCCAAAAATAATCTTCCCCTGGAATGACACAAGTCAATTCCCAGGCATGGAGTTTCTCTCCCCCCTGAGGTGGTTATGTGTTACTGCTACCGATGGGACAGAGACACCGGTCCTGCGGCCATGTCTCACTCCTGTATATTTCAATGTGCTAGAGATGACTACTAACATATACGCATGTCAGAGACGTGCTGATAAAGACACAGGAGAGTCCTAATCTTGCCCAGGACAGTGATGCTTTATCACACTAGTCTAATGGTCCTCACCACGGTGTGTATTAAATCCCATGACAGAGGACATGGATAGGACTACCTAGTCATCCAGTGTGTATTTCTGACCCTATATCACCAGGATTTTCTATTGCTCCTTCTCTCTGCCCCTCACCCATCCTCCTACCACACTGCTTACGCAGTATACAACACCACAGTGGTGCAGATCCTGCCAAAACATGCTCACTACAGCAAAGCTCTGTCACTCATGCTAATGAGCACTGAATAAGGCAACCTCCTGGGGAATATACTGTATTACAGGGTTTGATACACTGTTAGCCTGGTATGACTGTGTACTAGTAGTAGTCTTGGTCCTGGTTGGATAGCTCAGCGTATTTGCTCTTTTCTATCATTGCTTCTGGTTTTATTGGTTGCCATGGAGGTGGAGGAGCAGGAGCAGGAAGAGGAGGAGTAAAGTGGGCAGAGCACCAGAGAGGTTTTATATTTGATTTATATTGAACCTTTAGTTAACTAGGAAAGTCAGTTAAGAACTAATTCTTATTTTACAATGACGGCCTGCCCCGCCGAACCCTCCCCTAACCCGGGCAACGCTGGGCCAATTTGGCACCGCCCTATGAGACTCCTGTTCACGGCCGGTTGCGATACAGCCCGGGATCGAACCAGGGTCTATAGTGACGCCTCTAGCACTGAGATGCGGTGCCTTAGAACCCAGGAGGAGGAGCAGGAGGAAGAGGGGGAGGAAACTAGGAAAGCATAAACTAGGTAGGTGAGTAGCAGAAAGACAGCAGGAAGGGTATATAAAAGGGTTTGAGTAGTTCTCTCGGTCCCTGAGTGTGACAGGCATGCTGAATCCAGATAGACAGGCGATAGTAATGACAGTTAATCTCCTTCATTAGTGTCAGTGTGTCTGTCACAGTGTAATTGCATGGCTGGTAATTACATCTCGTGTAGAGAGATTACATGCTCCTCGGTCATAGTGTATAAATCTCTGCATGGCATCTTTATCAGTTGATGAGCTGTCCAGTGCTGGATTGTGTTGACGTAATTGATGGTGTAGTTTAAGGGCGGTAAAGCCAAACTCTAACTAATTGTCCTTTAACAACCTCTGAACAGGATTATTCATCAGTATATATTAGCATCTAATTAGAAGAGAAGATAAGGCATTTCTATTGTCAATGGGGACTAGTTTGTTAGCGATAAACATCTTTCCGCCGTGTTAATGTTTCTTTGTTAGCTAATTGTTCGGTTTCAATCCCTCCACTGTGCTTCTGGACAAGAGATAAGGCCGTTTTCAGACCCAGAATGCAAATAAAAACAACTTGAGCAGAGTTGGTTGAGCTCATAGGTCAAAGTCTCTGTGACCCCTGTCCAACACTGCATTTTTAACTCTAAAGAATTCATTACCAGTTCATCTGCATCTTTGGGTGTATTCGAGGTGCCCTCTATAATGTGTGGGAGCTAGTTTGGCTCGCCCAGGGCTCCTTGCCTCGCCTCAGTGTGAACACACAAGTGAGGATATAGTGCGAGGGCCTGTCAAGGATTAAGCACTAAGCTTGATCCCTGTGGTAATGATTTGTAATGGCAGATATTGAGCAATAAGCCTGCACAGCTACAGCAGTTACAGACAGGCAGCATTACTCCACCTTGTCGTCTCTGCTAGCTGACAAATGTGACTGTAGCTATATCGCTCTGCGCCAAATCAGCTTACGAAGGCCACAATGTCACCCTTATTATGGATTCAGGAAATCTCTGAATACCACAAAATGATTTATCCACAAGAAAGAAAAACACAAGTCAGCTCTCTAATAACAAGTCTGCAAGTGTGCATAGCGCTGCCACAATACCTGATCTTAATAGCTCATCAACGTTTTGTCCGAGATTACTCGCATTCTGTACTATACTCTCCTCCTCCCTCACTGTTTCTTTCAACAATAGATGAAACACTTCTTCTGGGGGAGTGAATAGGTGACCGATGCCTGGATCTGGAATTGCTGGCCCCCTGCCAGCACACACAATTCATTTGCTCATTAATGAAACGTGTGTAATTGTCAGAATGATTACTTGAACAACATCACCTTTGGCGCACGAGGTTCAATCAAAGCGGTGGGAAAGATATATGATTCTGCCAGACTTCCAACACGTCATTCCTGAGAATCAAACATAACAAACAAACATAACTCAAACTGTTTCTCAACTTAATGAGTCTTTTCATCCAGGAGAAATGGTTATTTCCCTCTTTTGTTTGGAGCAGGAATATATTGTATAAATAAATAAAAAAGAGGCCTTGCTGCTCTTCGTTCTAAAGGCATAGTTCTGTAGCAGCAGTTGCCAAATACCACTGCTTGGCCTTCCGTGCCCCTCCAAGTTCTCAGAAAGGCAGTGGGTGGATGAGTAATTCTTCTTCTTTGCTTGTGAATCCGAGCAGATTCCTGGAAATAGCATCAACCATCAACTGCAGTAGGTAACTTCAAGGACAGTAGGCAGCAGCTGTGTTCCTTTGATATGGTGATATATAGCATGTGTACAGTTTTACTGAACCTCGTCCTCCTCAATCCTCCTCCTGCCATTCCAGTGTAAAGAGAGCGCGACGCCATCTCTGGCTCAGAGTCTCTACACCTGTCTGCGTGATCATCATCAGGCTGCTTCACAGACTGAATTGAACGGAAAGTTTCGCTGAGAGAGTTTTTGTTAATTAGGTAAATAGAGTCTCAAACACACAAAGGAGAGCAGAGGAGAGCACTCTTACATAACCCCGTCGAAATATACACTACCGGTCAAAAGTTGACACACCTACTCATTTCTAGGTTTTTCTTTATTTCTACTATTTTCTACATTGTAGAATATTAGTGAAGACATCAACACTATTAAACAACACATATGGAATCATGTACTAACCAGAAGAAGTGTTAAACAAATCTAAATATATTTTAGATTTTAGATTCTTCAAAATAGCCACCCTTTGTCTTGATGACAGCTTTGCACACTTGGCATTCTCTTAACCAGCTTCACCTGGAATGGTTTTCCAACAGTCTTGAAGAAGTTCCTACGTATGCTGAGCACTTGTTGGCTACTTTTCCTTCACTCTGCGGTCCAACTCATCCCAAACCATCTCAATTGGGTTGAGGTCGGGTGATTGTGGTGGCCAGGTCATCTGATGCAACACTCCATCACTCTCCTTCTTGGTCAAATAGCCCTTACACAGCCTGGAGGTGTGTTGGGTCATTGTCCTGTTGAAAAACAAATGATAGTCCCACTGAGCGCAAACCGGATGAGATGGCGTATTGCTTCAGAATACTGTGGTAGCCATGCTGGTTAAGTGTGCCTTGAATTCTAAATAAATCACTGACAGTATCACCAGCAAAACACCCCCACACCATCACACCTCCTCTTCCATGCTTCACCGTGGGAACCACACATACAGAGATAATCCATTCACCTATTCTGCATCTCACAAAGACACGGCGGTTGGAACCAAAAATCTCAAATTTGGACTCATCAGACCAAAGGTCAGATTTCCACCAGTCTAATGTCCATTGCTTGTGTCTCTTGGCCCAAGCAAATCTCTTCTTCTTATTGGTGTCCTTTAGTAGTGGTTTCTTTTCTGCAATTCAACCATGAAGGCCTGATTCATCCAGTCTCCTCTGAACAGTTGATGTTGAGATGTGTCTGTTACTTGAACTCTGTGAAGCATTTATTTGGGCTGCAATTTCTGAGGCTGGTAACTCTAATAAACTTATCCTCTGCAGCAGAGGTAACTCTGTGTCTTCCTTTCCTGTGGCGGTCCTCATGAGAACCAGTTTCATCATAGCGCTTGATGCTTTTTTGTGACTGCACTTGAAGAAACCTTCAAAGTTCTTGAAATTTTCCAGATTGACTGACCTTCATGTCTTAATGTAATGATGGACTGGCGTTACTCTGCTTATTTGAGCTGTTCTTGACATAATATGGACTTGGTCTTTTACCAAATAGGGCTATCTTCTGTATACCACCCCTACCTTGTCACAACACAACTGATTGGCTCTAGCGTATTAAGAAGAAAATAAATTCCACAACGCACACCTTCATTCCAGGTGACTACCTCATGAAGCTGGTTGAGAGAATGCCAAGGGTGTGCAAATCTGTCATCAAGGCAAATGGTGACCACTTTGAAGAATATCAAATATAAAATATATTTAGATTTGTTGAATCCTTTTTTGGTTAATACATGATTCCATAGTATTCCACATTATTTCATAGTTTTGATGTCTTCACTATTATTCTGCAATGTTGAAAATAGCATAAAGAAAGAAAAACCCTGGAATGAGTAGGTGTCCAAACTTTTGACTGGTACTGCATATTAAGCCTCTTTACTCTAGAGGTAAATGTTTCTGAAGTTGAAGCTCATCGCATGTAAGAATATTAAAATAAAAGTCATCTCTGGCGAGCAGGAGGATTCAGAAACGCACACCCACCCAGCCAGCCAGACATTCATGTGCTAATATTTGTATTTGGGGGCCACTTTGTTTTCATATTACTCTTCTGCCTCTCACCAAACCTCAGCAGTACAGTCTCATCTCAACATAGAGAATATTAATGGGATGGACTACAGAGGAGGAAGAGAGAAAGCGAGAGAGAGAAAGAGAGAGAGAAAGAGAGAGAGAGAGAGAGAGAGAGAGAAAGAGAGAGATAAAGAGAGAGAGAGAGAGAGAGAGAGAGAGAGAGAGAGAGAGAGAGAGAGAGAGAGAGAGAGGTGGATGGATGGATGGAAAGAGAAAGGTAGAGAGAGACAGCAAGGGGAGAATACAGGTTTTCGTGTACTGGGGAGTTGAATGTACTCACTGCGTTTAGCATTTAAAAAATGCCTATTATGCAAGAGAAAGAGATTGGGATGGAGAGAAAGGGGGGGGGGCTGCTGCCTTTCTGACAAACCTCCAGTAGATCTAAGGGCTGTCCAGATTCCTTGGGGGAGTGGTGTGTGAAAAATAGACGAGACGCAAATGTAATCAGGCGACGGACACCAAGCTAATGTGGCTGACGCGAACATGCCTGGCCACCGCTGATTTCTTGCAGCAATATAGTTTTATTATTTATATATTTTCCAAATGTCTGAAACCATTAGCTGTGCCTGGGGTTCTTCTGGGTAGACGTTGCTTCCACTTTGGCTTTCTGCATACAGTTCCAGTGGGAATATGTAAACTCGCTTGGGCTCCTTTCAAATTACCAACAAAAAAAGGCATTCAAATTCAAATCGAGTCATGACAAGCCGCTTTGCTTAACAATTCTGTTTTTTAGGGTTGCTGGTAGGAGAGGAGGGGGTCTGGGGGATAAATAATGAAAAAATAGTGAGGGTGAGAGTGAGGGCTGGACGTGCCACCTGCTCGTGTGCAGTGTGCCGGGTCATCCATTCAGCTTCCCTCTTGCAGCATGGCCTCAACCCCCCTCTACGACCATGCAGTTTGTGCTCATGTAAACATACATCAAATCATCTACATCCTGTTAACAGACATGTCAGATGTAGATCATCTCAGTGCCCCGAGGGGAAACAGTCCTGGTGATTATCATATCTATTCAAACACTGCTAGGATCTACCAACCCTTGTTATTGAAAGGCTGACTTTGTCATGGCAACTATTATGTTCATTACAGGATAGATGCACATTCTCTAGGATGGATACAACACAAACTGAGCCAGATACAGTCGTTCATCACCAGCGCTTCAGGGAACCTATTGTACTGTGGTGTGTGTGTGTGTGTGTGCGTGTATACCAGGCATGTGTGTGTGATGTGTGTGTGTGTGTGTATACCAGGCATGTGTGTGTGATGTGTGCCCAACGCAAGATATGCATGCTGTCCATCCACATTATTTGCAATGAAATCAACTGTGAGTTGTTGTGTTCCCATTCTATCCGTGTGCAGAATAGCATTGTTCCTGAGTGGTTAGAAACACGGCGCAGTAGAGGGATGGAGGATGGATAGTCAGAGGTCAAGCTCTGCCAACGTTATTTTCTGCAGTCCAATCCAACCATATCCTATGTCTCATACCCAGATCTCTAGATCTTTCACCCAGCTGGCTGTGCTCAGTGAGAAACAGTTGGAAAGAGAGCCATTCCCAGTGGGTGACACCCTCCACTGACACTGTCCACCAGCTCATCTAGTCCCTGGCTCTCTCTACATCTCTGTTTCTCAGTCCCGTTCTCTCACTAGGGAACACTGGACCTCTCACACAGATCCCATTAGTGGTAAAAGTTGGACCAAGAGACTCCCCAGGGAGGTGCACGCGCGCGCGCGCACACACACACACACACACACACACACACACACACACACACACACACACACACACACACACACACACACACACACACACACACACACACACACACACACACACACACACACACACACACACACACACACACCTCAGTGCAAGCCAGAACAATGTCATATGCTATGGTCAAGCCTCAAACAGGCAGATATAACCTGGGCACTGATTGAGCCATTACTACACTTGATAGGAAAGAAATGACTCATTATCTATTTCTAGCTGTCTACCCCTCACTGTGTTTCTCCACCAATGGTTCCAGGCATGGCTCTCTGATCATGTGGTGAGTCAGTTTCCTGTAAAGCTTCCAGAGATGGACCAGTCATCCCAGATGAGTATCACTCATAGCAACACCACATCCCTACGGTTACGTGGCGTAAAAGGACTAAAGAAGGAGAGTTACTGTCTGTACTCACTTATCTCTGCTTGATCACACCCAATCCATCTCTCTCTCTCTCTGAAGAGTCACTCCATAGGATAGGACAGCCTCATGCTACTTCTGTACAGGAGATGTCATGACATAGGCTAATGTGGGGGCTACAACCAGGTGCTCTGGGGGTTACAACCAGGTGCTCTGGGGGCTACAACCAGGATCTCTGGGGGCTACAACCAGGATCTCTGGGGGCTACAACCAGGTGCTCTGGGGGCTACAACCAGGTGCTCTGGGGGCTACAACCAGGTGCTCTGGGGCTACAACCAGGATCTCTAGGGGCTACAACCAGGATCTCTGGGGGCTACAACCAGGATCTCTGGGGGTTACAGCCAGGTGCTCTGGGGGCTACAACCTAGAGCTCTGGGGCTACAACCAGGATCTCTGGGGGTTACAACCAGGTGCTCTGGGGGTACAACCTGGAGCTCTGGGGCTACAACCAGGATCTCTGGGGGTTACAACCAGGTGCTCTGGGGGCTACAACCTGGATCTCTTGGGGCTACAACCAGGATCTCTGGGGGTTACAACCAGGTGCTCTGGGGGCTACAACCTGGAGCTCTGGGGCTACAACCAGGATCTCTGGGGGTTACAACCAGGTGCTCTGGGGGCTACAACCTGGAGCTCTGGGGCTACAACCAGGATCTCTGGGGGTTACAACCAGGATCTCTGGGGGCTACAACCAGGATCTCTGGGGGCTACAACCAGGATCTCTGGGGGCTACAACCAGGATCTCTGGGGGTTACAACCAGGATCTCTGGGGGTTACAACCAGGATCTCTGGGGGTTACAACCAGGATCTCTGGGGTTACAACCAGGATCTCTGGGGTTACAACCAGGATCTCTGGGGGCTACAACCAGGATCTCTGGGGTTACAACCAGGATCTCTGGGGGCTACAACCAGGATCTCTGGGGGTTACAACCAGGATCTCTGGGGCTTACAACCAGGATCTCTGGGGTTACAACCAGGATCTCTGGGGGTTACAACCAGGATCTCTGGGGCTTACAACCAGGATCTCTGGGGTTACAACCAGGATCTCTGGGGGTTACAACCAGGATCTCTGGGGGCTACAACCAGGAACTCTCTCTTTCTGTCTGTCTGTTTGAGTACTCCAAACTCAATTCTCCCACTCAGCAGGTAATCCCAAAATGAAATGGAAACTCCAATTCACACCGTGCAATCACCAGGCAAGGAATCGACACACACACATCCAAACACACACACACACACACACACACACACACACACACACACACACACACACACACACACACACACACACACACACACACACACACACACACACACACACACACACACACACACACACACACACACACACACACACAGTAACAATCAAGGGATACAAATGTATCAGACAGATTGGATTTCCTGTTCCCACACGGTCAAGAGATGAGAAGGGAGAAGCCTGTCAGCTCGTGTTAAACACGACTAGCTGAATCTGAGTTTTTGGCACAGAGTAGACAGCCTTACTGGATTTCCCATAGGCTAAATCTACCGCCACATCTGTTGGCTGGGCTTGAAAACAGCTGTTACTTTCTTCAGCACAAACTTATGTAAGTGATTTGCTGCTCTGAAGAGGGAACTTGCTGTCTGAGGGAATCTCATATGGGTTAGTGCTTTAGAACACAGCTAGGCTACTGTCTGTTTCTCTGTCAGAATGGCTTGAATATACCAATATCTGTCTCCCTCCTCTTCCTCCCACCTGGTTAGGTTTCTGTAGTGAGATGTGAAGGTTGAGGGGCTGGTTGATCGGTCATTTGTCCCGCTGAGAGTGGTTACTGGGTGGGGCTGCACAGCTGGTTCCCACACACACGTTGAGCATGCATGAAATTATGTGTGTGTGTGTGTGCGTGTGCATGTGCGTGTGCGTGTGTCTCATCTGACAGAGCTCATATAGCTCTGCTCTCTTCTCAGTGAATCTACATTATTCTGGCCTGCCTCTACCTTATTCTCTCTATGGGCAACAGGCGTTACACTAATCCACTTCTCCTCATACAACGCTGCCCCCTGTGCCAAGCCTGTGCCAAGCCTGTGCCAAGCCTGTGCCAAGCCTGGGCCAAGCCTGGGCCAAGCCTGGGCCAAGCCTGGGTCAAGCCTGGGCCAAGCCTGGGCCAAGCCGCACAGTGTCTCACTACCCCCCACTGTGTTTTGTACTGTCCCTCTCTCTCTCTCTGCTGACACAGCAGACAACAGTGTTTTGATTCCTTTCTAAGCCTGGTGTTTCAGAAACAGAGCAGCCTATGAGTCGGGCTTGTCCTGACGTGTTTGTCCCTGGCAGTTTGAAAAGAAGTGTTTCGCAAATAGAAACAGCTGTGACACATTTGACAGTTTCTAAATAAATGACTTTGTAATTTTCCTCTGAGCCACAGAATGTGACAGATTCTCTGTGCCTGGAGTCACTAAGAGACTTCCACTCAGTCAGCCTCACAACGCATCTCTAAACAATAAGAAAAACATTCACTTTAACAGCATCTCTCTGTTTGACTCCATCATTCAAGCTATGTTACATCTGAGCTCAGATGACACCTGGACAACCTGACTGGCTCAATTTGAACTTCTTTCTGAGTGAATCTCCAGGCTGCATGATGTAACATCCTGCCCCACAACATCACCACCATCATGTCACCCTCCTGCATGTCCCCCCCCCCAGCAGCAGCCCTGTTCTGTTTGGTGTTCAGTAGTAACCGACGTGACGTCCCATCCTGTAATGCTTGCTGATGTTAAGTAAGGCTGACAAAGAGCTGGAGGTCATGGAAGGGGTGACGAGTCTACGAGACGATAAACACAAGGAAGGGACCGGGGACCTTGAATTAACACATTCATGGAAGGGACTGGGGACTGTAAATAAATAAACTCAGGGAGGGGACTGGGGACTGTAAATAAACACAGGGAAGGGACTGTGGACTGTGAATAAACACAATCAGGGAAGGAACTGGGGACTGTAAATAAACACAGGGAAGGGACTGGGGACTGTGAATAAACACAATCAGGGAAGGAACTGGGGACTGTAAATAAACACAGGGAGGGGACTGGGGACTGTAAATAAACACAGGGAAGGGACTGGAGACTGTGAATAAACACAATCAGGGAAGGAACTGGGGACTGTAAATAAACACAGGGAAGGGACTGGGGACTGTGAATAAACACAGGGAAGTGACTGGGGACTGTGAATAAACACAATCAGGGAAGGAACTGGGGACTGTAAATAAACACAGGGAGGGGACTGGGGACTGTGAATAAACACAATCAGGGAAGGGACTGGGGACTGTAAATAAACACAGGGAAGGGACTGGGGACTGTGAATAAACACAATCAGGGAAGGGACTGGGGACTGTAAATAAAAACAGGGAAGGGACTGGGGACTGTGAATAAACACAGGGAGGGGACTGGGGACTGTGAATAAACACAGGGAGGGGACTGGGGACTGTAAATAAACACAGGGAAGGGACTGGGGACTGTAAATAAACACACTCAGAGAAGGGACTGGGGACTGTGAATAAACACAGGGAAGGGACTGGGGACTGTGAATAAACACAATCAGGGAAGGGACTGGGGACTGTAAATAAACACAGGGAGGGGACTGGGGACTGTAAATAAACACAGGGAAGGGACTGGGGACTGTAAATAAACACAGGGAAGGGACTGGGGACTGTAAATAAACACAGGGAAGGGATTGGGGACTGTAAATAAACACACTCAGGGAAGGGACTGGGGACTGTAAATAAACACAGGGAAGGGACTGGTGACTGTAAATAAACACACTCAGGGAAGGGACTGGGGGCCTGTAAATAAACACAGCGAAGGGACTGGGGACTGTTAATAAACACAGGGAAGGGACTGGGGACTGTGAATAAACACAATCAGGGAAGGGACTGGGGACTGTAAATAAACACAGGGAAGGGACTGAGGACTGTAAATAAACACAGGGAAGGGACTGGGGACTGTAAATAAACACAGGGAAGGGACTGAGGACTGTAAATAAACACAATCAGGGAAGGGACTGGGGACTGTAAATAAACACAGTGAAGGGACTGAGGACTGTAAATAACCACAGGGAAGGGACTGGGGACTGTAAATAAACACAATCAGGGAAGGGACTGGGGACTGTAAATAAACACAGTGAAGGGACTGAGGACTGTAAATAAACACAGGGAAGGGACTGGTGACTGTAAATAAACACACTCAGGGAAGGGACTGGGGACTGTAAATAAACACAGGGAAGGGACTGAGGACAGTAAATAAACACAGGGAAGGGACTGGGGACTGTAAATAAACACAATCAGGGAAGGGACTGGGGACTGTAAATAAACACAGTGAAGGGACTGAGGACTGTAAATAAACACAGGGAAGGGACTGGGGACTGTAAATAAACACAATCAGGGAAGGGACTGGGGACTGTAAATAAACACAGGGAAGGGACTGAGGACTGTAAATAAACACAGGGAAGGGACTGGGGACTGTAAATAAACACACTCAGGGAAGGGACTGGGGACTGTAAATAAACACAGGGAAGGGACTGAGGACTGTAAATAAACACAGGGAAGGGACTGGGGACTGTAAATAAACACAGGGAAGGGACTGGGGACTGTAAATAAACACAGGGAAGGGACTGGGGACTGTAAATAAACACAGGGAAGGGACTGGGGACTGTAAATAAACACAGGGAAGGGACTGGGGACTGTAAATAAACACAGGGAAGGGACTGGGGACTGTAAATAAACACAGGGAAGGGACTGGGGACTGTAAATAAACACAGGGAAGGGACTGGGGACTGTAAATAAACACAGGGAAGGGACTGGGGACTGTAAATAAACACAGGGAAGGGACTGGGGATGTAGGCATGTAGGGCTCTATGTGTGTTTGGTACGGGGAAGTTGAAGAACCATGGGGTAGGAAAGCAGGAAGTGAGCATGTTATGTGAAATAGTAAATAAACAACTACATCTCCACAGGGAGTGAGAAGCCACTAAGGTCAAAACACAACTTTGATGCGCTCTTTCATTTAGCTATGACTCTTCCTAGCTCTCCCTATCTGGAAATTCTTCATTCTAAAAGTGCAACCACTCAACAACCTCTCAGTGGTGCAACTGTGAGAACATATTTGTATGTGTATGTGTGTTTGTTAATACATAAACATGGACTGTGTGAGTGTGAGCATGGGTATTTACAGGCTACTGCTCCCCTGGAGTCTGGCATTTCTCCCCTCTCTGGTCCTGCTGGCAGGGAAACGGGTCCCTCTCGCTCCTCTCCACACCCGTATCCACAGGCAACCAAATGGAATGGTGGGCGGTGTGGGGGCCATGGGGCGGCTACTGGGGCATTCTGGGAAGTGAAAAGGCGGAGTGACCCGGAGGTCAGGGCACTTTGGCTCCCGCTGCCTGGGTCACAGCACGGTGACCGCCCTCCGCCCCCTACCCGCCGAGAGAGAGAGAGAGAGGGGCACACAGATACAAGAACCCCCACCAGGTCACAAAATGGCTCCAGTGGCCCTGGATTAAGGCAGGGAAGAGGAAACCACACTAGGGAAGGCAGGCAGGAAGGAAGGGCCAGTCTGTCTCCCACTCAGCAGGTTAAGTGGGTGCTTAGCACAGTGGTTTAGGGGGTTGAGAGTGTAATTACCACGCAAACCACGTCCAACCAGGCAACAGAAAGGGACTAAGAGCGGGAGGAAAAGAGTATACTTTACTTCTGCCATCTTCAACAAGAAGGCAGGTTGGATGACATATCACTGTGCCAACATACAATCACCCCATCTCTTGTTCTCTACATCTCTCCCTCTCCCTCTCCCTCTCCCTCTCCCTCTCCCTCTCCCTCTCTCCCTCTCCCTCTCCCTCTCCCTCTCCCTCTCCCTCTCCCTCTCCCTCTCTCTGAAGGGGAGATACAGATACTGCCTTCACAGTACTTTCTCTACCTCTGTACTTATATTTCATTACAGTGTAGTCAGCTTGAGCAGCATTTCTCCCCTCCCTAAGCTGTCAAACTCAATCATGTTCCCCTCACCATACACACTGACAGAGAACCTGCCTTAAAGCCTATGTGTGTGTGTGTGTGTGTGTGTGTGTGTGTGTGTGTGTGTGTGTGTGTGTGTGTGTGTGTGTGTGTGTGTGTGTGTGTGTGTGTGTGTGTGTGTGTGTGTGTGTGTGTGTGTGTGTGTGTGTGTGTGTGTGTGTGTGTGTGTGTGTGTGTGTGTGTGTGTGTGTGTGTGTGTGTTTTAATGATCTGCTAAAAGCAAATATGTCTTGCCGCTGGAAGCTGTGAACTAAACTAATTATGACATCCCCTCTGTTCACTTCAATCCCAAATGTGTAAAATATGAATACAACTAGAGGAGAATGACACTCACACTCTCGCTCAGGACTCTATTTCCCTCTCGGCATCTTTCAGCTGTACTCCTTTCTAAAACAAGCGTTGCAGTTTGAGGAAGACTATTATCGAGCACCAAGAAGACAGACTAAATACTGATAGGGACAGTCCCAACAAAACTCCAGACTGCGTGCCCCCCAGTTACTCTTAAGCGACTTTCAACGAGGCCTGAATGTAGAACCCAAGTCACTTTACTGATTTCGGGTGTAAATTAGACACACCTACAAGGTTTTCCTCAGATCTCTTGTTTCCATGGCGTTATCATCACTGTGGCCACGAGAAAATCACTATTTATGGCAGAGTGAGTCAGTAATCTATGTTAGGAATACTTCACAGTCAGTCATTTCTGACTCCCCCCACAGTGACTCAGCTGGCTCCTGTATTTCCATAATTCGTTACTTGACTTATTTCATTTTAACAATGTGTTCTTGACATCGGTCTGAGCGGCCAGCTGATTGGAACACAGTGTTATTGCTTCAGGACCTCAGTAAACGCGCCAGCTGATTGGAACACAGTGTTATTGCTTCAGGACCTCAGTAAACGCGCCAGCTGATTGGAACACAGTGTTATTGCTTCAGGACCTCAGTAAACGCGCCAGCTGATTAGAACACAGTGTTATTGCTTCAGGACCTCAGTAAACGCGCCAGCCGATTGGAACACAGTGTTATTGCTTCGGGACCTCAGTAAACGCGCCAGCCGATTGGAACACAGTGTTATTGCTTCGGGACCTCAGTAAACGCGCCAGCCGATTGGAACACAGTGTTATTGCTTCGGGACCTCAGTAAACGCGCCAGCCGATTGGAACACAGTGTTATTGCTTCGGGACCTCAGTAAACGCGCCAGCCGATTGGAACACAGTGTTATTGCTTCGGGACCTCAGTAAACGCGCCAGCCGATTGGAACACAGTGTTATTGCTTCGGGACCTCAGTAAACACGCCAGCCAGCTGATTGGAACACAGTGTTATTGCTTCGGGACCTCAGTAAACGCGCCAGCTGATTAGAACACAGTGTTATTGCTTCGGGACCTCAGTAAACGCGCCAGCCGATTGGAACACAGTGTTATTGCTTCGGGACCTCAGTAAACGCGCCAGCCAGCTGATTGGAACACAGTGTTATTGCTTCGGGACCTCAGTAAACGCGCCAGCCGATTGGAACACAGTGTTATTGCTTCGGGACCTCAGTAAACGCGCCAGCCAGCTGATTGGAACACAGTGTTATTGCTTCGGGACCTCAGTAAACGCGCCAGCCAGCCGATTGGAACACAGTGTTATTGCTTCGGGACCTCAGTAAATGCGCCAGCCGATTGGAACACAGTGTTATTGCTTCGGGACCTCAGTAAACGCGCCAGCCAGCTGATTGGAACACAGTGTTACTGCTTCGGGACCTCAGTAAACGCGCCTGCCGATTGGAACACAGTGTTATTGCTTCGGGACCTCAGTAAACACGCCAGCCAGCTGATTGGAACACAGTGTTATTGCTTCGGGACCTCAGTAAACGCGCCAGCTGATTGGAACACAGTGTTATTGCTTCGGGACCTCAGTAAACGCGCCAGCTGATTAGAACACAGTGTTATTGCTTCGGGACCTCAGTAAACGCGCCAGCTGATTAGAACACAGTGTTATTGCTTCGGGACCTCAGTAAACGCGCCAGCTGATTAGAACACAGTGTTATTGCTTCGGGACCTCAGTAAACGCGCCAGGTGATTAGAACACAGTGTTATTGCTTCGGGACCTCAGTAAACGCGCCAGCTGATTAGAACACAGTGTTATTGCTTCGGGACCTCAGTAAACGCGCCAGCTGATTAGAACACAGTGTTATTGCTTCGGGACCTCAGTAAACGCGCCAGCCAGCCGATTGGAACACAGTGTTATTGCTTCGGGACCTCAGTAAACGCGCCAGCCAGCTCATTAGAACACAGTGTTATTGCTTCGGGACCTCAGTAAACGCGCAAGCTGATTGGAACACAGTGTTATTGCTTCGGGACCTCAGTAAACGCGCCAGCTGATTAGAACACAGTGTTATTGCTTCGGGACCTCAGTAAACGCGCCAGCCAGCCGATTGGAACACAGTGTTATTGCTTCGGGACCTCAGTAAACGCGCCAGCCAGCTCATTAGAACACAGTGTTATTGCTTCGGGACCTCAGTAAACGCGCAAGCTGATTGGAACACAGTGTTATTGCTTCGGGACCTCAGTAAACGCGCCAGCTGATTAGAACACAGTGTTATTGCTTCGGGACCTCAGTAAACGCGCCAGCCAGCCGATTGGAACACAGTGTTATTGCTTCGGGGCCTCAGTAAAAGCGCCAGCCAGCCGATTGGAACACAGTGTTATTGCTTCGGGACCTCAGTAAACGCGCCAGCTGATTGGAACACAGTGTTATTGCTTCGGGACCTCAGTAAACGCGCCAGCCAGCCGATGTATTCAAAAAATCACAGTGGAGTTCAGAGACAGAACAGAAGCAGAACATAATGATGTCCTTCCCTGATGGAACCGTATTCCCTTAATAACGCACCGACAGTGTGCCATTAGGGACTCACACAAAGCCCTTTTGAAGACCAGACCCCTCCGTAATGACGTCATCTATAAGCCCAGATCTCATTTGATAATTAGATAAGGCTTCCACCAATAGGATTTAGTTGATGAAATTAAAGATGAATTGATAAAAGAAGTGGACTGTGATTCTGGCTCGGTGGAGGCTCGGAGGCTACCCTCCATGGCTGCTGTGACATTACCTTTACCTCAGAAAGAAAGGCAAGATACAAATGACCTTGTCAAACGTTCCTATAAATCCTTCCCCCTTTCCGTATGCAGTCCAGATCCCTGTACGTCCCTCTCCTCCACAGTGTTCTGGCGTGGTGGGGATATTAGGGCCTGTGTTCTCTGTTCTCTGGCTTACCTGTGATGACGGCCCAGCCAGTTGATTCTCGTGTTGGCTTTGGTTCTGTTTGGGTTGGGTCTAATCTGGTTCTATCTGGGTGCCTTGCTGTGTTGTGCAGCGCTGTGCCAGTGTTTTCCAGTGGTTCTCTGCTGTGGGCCCTTGGTTAGCCCCTGTGACGGCACTGCCTTTCTTTAGTCCTTGAGAGATTGATGAATCCATTATTTATGCTCCCGGCCCATAAATCTCAGAGTCGAGCCCTAAAGTGAGCACCTCGCGCCACGTGGCTTCTCACATTACCCCCTTATTCATCGTGTTTAATCATTCATTTAGGCCGCGCGGCCTGCCGCAGGGGTGGGGCACGGCACAGGGACACGCCTGTGGGTTGCTCTCTCCTGTGACACGTGTGTGTGTGGGTGTGTGCGCCGGTGTCTGTGCATGTGTGTGTTCTAGCCAATGGGCTCTTGGTTGGTTAAACCCAGGAGACAGTAAGAGATTGGCCGTCTGTCGGTCCTTTGGTAAATGTCAGCACATTGATAGAAGGGTATGGTGACATATGGAGAGGAAATGTCAGCAGGCACAATGAGTATAAATGTCTGTATGCGTGTGTGTGGATGGATGGATGGAGGTAGGGGACCAGGGGGATTGTGGAGATCCCCAAGGACCCCAGACGACACAAAGCAACTGCTGGTGACACTGTCTGGGGGTAGAGAGAGAGAGAGAGCAAGAGGAATGGGCTGGGGGAATACGCCTCTGTTTGTTTGTGTTCATCCAGTTCTCCTCATGTCCTGCAGAGTCTGATCCAGCAGTGGGTACTCCTCTCTGGCTCTCTCTCAGAGTACTCTGTCTAAATCACCTACCAGTCACATGGAGAGTATAATTAACATTGACCTAAAGCCACGACCAGAGACACCTGCATTTCCTAGAACGGGGAGAGATGGTCTATACTGTGACCTGCTAGAGACTTGGAGAGGTGACATATCCTCATAGGTAAACAAACGTCACCCTTTTCCCCCCTGCAATGCTTGAGAGACACACACACTCCCAACCACAAACACACAAACTCCCCTTCCTTCCCACACAAACATATTTTGTACGCATTAGCTTGTGTTAAGTGACATTTTCTCCGTACGCTGCCATTCCCTGGGGGCTGAGGGGCAGGCTGGGAGTACAGGTGGAAATATTCAATTGCTCCGAGGTGCCACAATAGTGATGACACGGACACCTCTGCCCCTGATGCTGCCGC